>NW_008597922.1:0-10463 GCF_000691845.1 Merops nubicus | reverse complement strand
CATTACAGCAAGATGACAGTTAACTACACTGATACAACTGGTGCCACAATACAAACAAATCCGTCGGCAGAACAAAATAGCTGGTGCTGCAAGCTTAATATCCACACCCCACAGGATTTTGCTTCAGACCTATTCTTAAGTGGTTCCAAGGACTGAATGTGGATTAGCAACTGGAGTACACTGCCTGCTCTTCTGGAGTGCACACTCTGTTCAATTTCAGTAATAGAATCCAGTTCACACACTAAGACACCATTTCAGAGGGCAAACAGTGCACTGAGGGGAAAACAACTGATAACATTTCAGAGCAGGAGCCTGCTTTTTGAATTAAAACAGTAATACAGACCACCTTAATAAGATTCAAGCAACCAGACAAGTGTTTAGGGTACTTGAGGTGAAGCAGGATATAATTTCTCAGCAACTAAATGAATATCAACTGCTCCCACTACTAACCACAGTCTAACCACAACACTACTGTACAAAAAGCTGAGATGTGACATTTCATTGACAAATTACATCCAATTGTCCTTAACACACGATGACTTAAGAATGCCTTGTTTTTGTGCACAGAACGGACTAAAACATAAGATGACAAATCAGACAAGGATTGCCCTTCTATATGTACAAAAGGAGAACTTCAGGTGTCTGCTACTTCTAAAGAAACTGAATGTTAGCAGCATTCAAGACAAATATACAGTTACACAACAGCATTTTAGATTAAAATTTTATTCTGAAAGCTGCATTCTTCATGAGGTCTGGTTAAAGCACTTTGAACATTTACAGGATCTAGGTTTAGAGATACAAGACAACAAAAACACAGCTGTCAACATCAAGGTAAATACAATTTCATACAGACCAGGGCAAACCAGTGTGTGCATGTATGTGTGCGTGCATGTTCACTTATATGTGTATATATAAAACAATCTATTTGTATTGACTGATTTATCCAGGTAAGAGGAAAGAAATAGAAAAATGAGAAAGCCTGTCATACATTTCAAGTGGAAAATTATTAGCAATGCTCCAAACCAAAAAAGGATAAAAGAGATGGAAAAAACAAGATAATATCCGGAACCTGTGCAGAACATATTAAAAATTTTTTATCTTCGTTTCTAAACAAACTGGCCAAAGAAATTAGTGCCCTGCTATCAATAAACAAATATTTGAAGAAAACTTATAAAGAGCCTCTATCCACACCTAGCTCAGAGAAGAAAAGTGTCTTACAGCAGTAGAAAATATTGACAAAGTAACTTCAATATTAACACACCATTCTGCCCATTTCTGAACAATTTCTGCCTCAGCCACAGAAATCACTGTCAAGTTGTCAATAGCTGAATCCATCTGTTGTAGACAAGTAAAAGGCATATCAGTCCTATATCTTGAATTTGGATTAAGCTTTCTAGGACTGATGTCCTCCTTGAAATGCCAATGAAATTCTTGTCATTCACTTTCCAATTCAGTTTTGAAATGTGTTTATCTTATTGTGTAGTTTTTAACATATTTACATGCAATTTGTGTGGCATTTTATTTCACAGGCATTTTACCTCAAATTCAGAACAGCTGCTTATAGAAAACGTTGTTCAGATTCAGCACTCCTACCCAATCAGGACTTACTGAGCAAGTCACATTCCAGCACAAGGTAAAACCTTGGACTTGCAGAAAGAATATGCAGGAGGAACCTGGCTACTAATGAAGCTCCATGTGCCATTAACAGCAATTCCATTTAAGGCATCTGGCTGTTAGTTGATAAGACATCTTATCAGCTTCAGTCATTCCTCACCATAAAGACTGATCCACTTTGAACTGATTTTTGCAATACTCAACTACTAGATACACAGCTAGCCTGAAAGCTTTCTTACGCTGTAACGGAAACATAAATGGTTGATAAAAATCTAAAGCATCTTCAGGAAATGAGGTCAGAAAGGTACAAGCATAAAAGCAAATAAGAAGTTTAATTTCTCAAACTTTTACGGTAAAGCATTGCATTTATTGTCGTATAACCTATCTATAGATCCTATTAATTATGTTAGTCATTCTAGTAAAAAAAAAAAAAAAAAAATCTAGGACTACTTCAAAAAAGCAAGGCAGAGTAGCATCTGAAAGAAATTTTTGTATACAATAAAGCTAGAATAAACAAATGCCTGGCAATTCACGACCTCTTCATTTCAAGAGAGCTTTTAATACTTTTTATTTTCCTCTATGTACTTTTTCTATCCTCCAGCCCAATAATAATGAAAAAAACCCCAGCTTTATCAAAAGAAGTTCACTTCAGCAAGTTGCCTTTGTTTTCCAGAACACACTCTTCAGGGAAACATGTGCTGGGATTTCCATTTAAGTCACCAGGATGTGTAATGTTACACTGGACATGAGGTTTGCATGTTTAACTCAGCTGTTTTTCACTGGCTAGATCCATGGATAGAAGGTAATGATGTCCATTAACCACAGCCATCTGCAACTTGTAGTAGGTCTACTGCATATCCAACTATCAAGTTGCATAGCCTACACAAAAAAAAATACTCAAGACACAGCAGTAAAAGAGGAGGAAGAATTCTCAATGGTCTCTAGGCCTCTAAACGCACCCTGCACTGAAACATGTCAGACTTTGAAGTGAGATCAAATTATGGCCCCACTAATGAGACTGATAAAGTAGGTAGCAAGTGTATTAATTTGGAAAGGTATCTTATCTTAAGCACAATCTTAAAATACCTAAGTGATATACAACAAAATCTCAGTAAAAGGCATGAGGGAGGTTTTACTTTAAAAGCACGCCTTAAACCAAAACCCACTTACGATACCACCAAATTCTGGACAGCACAGAGTAGACAGCACAGCCTTGCAGTTTTGACTTTAGCATCCAAACTCTAGAGAAGGATGACTTCAGAAATATCCTTCTGCATTTCTTATTCCCTAGTTCAAGATCAGCAACTATGCAGAGTGCTAGTAGTGCAACCTAAGATGAGGTGCCTCACCTATTCGTAGCTCGAATTCATCTCTTTGGACAAACACCTAAATGTATGCTGGTATAGCTGATTTATTCCTTCATTGCATGTAGCTGACGTCCAGCAGCTTCCACAGTATCTAGAAAAGCATTACCTCTGTCAGTCCAAACAGGTTTCTACTTGTATTTCAAATCCCTTTTTTATACTGTTAGATAACCTTGAAAAAACAGAGTAGAGAAAGGAGCTGTATTTCAAAGCATCCCATCTGCTCAGTTTTAACATCCCCAACATTAAACTCCCTTGCAAAATCAGAATCTCCAGTTGTCTTCTATAGAAAGGTGAAGACTCACATTAAAATACATGAATAGGACTTTTTTAAAAATATATTTTAGGTTTCATATTTCTATTATACCAGCACCCCAGAGAATTTAGTAATTATGGACTAAATGCAATTTAGATTTTCTTCTAGTTTACTATCAAAAATAGAGGAGGGTTATATGGAATTGATGATAACTAAGAAAGAAAAAAATGTTTAAGAAATAATTTGTACCACCAATGAAAGCAAAGTTCCAGTTACAATTTCCAAGAAAAGTTTAAGCAGCACCAACCAAAAAAAATATCTCTCATACTTTATTGTTGAAATAGCCACATTCTTCATCATAGTGCGGAAAAAAACCACTGCAACATAAATACAACAATTCATTATTAAAAAACAACAGACTCTTGGAGCACAGTGCAGTTTTGAGTCAAAGGCTTAACTTTAGATTCAGAACACGCCTCTGCCACTGACCATCTGGGAAACAAAATATGTGAAAAAGCCTGAATGTACAGTCAGCAGGACCTGATGATATGCAGTATTACGGGAATTAGCTAATTAATTAGTTGAACAAGTGTCAATTATTTTCATAAGTCATGAAAAACAGGCTAAGTATCAAAGGACTTCATAAAACAATCAAGTTTATAAAAAAGTTGAATAGAAGTTATAAAATAAAACCCAGAAATGACCTTCTGCTTTTTATGCCACATTGCCAAATGCTGCCAAACTCAACAACCAGCATGTCTGAAATTCAAAACCAAGCTACTTTAGATTCAGAATAAAAGAATAAGAAAAAGTAACGTAATGGCATAATTAGGCAAAGGACTACAAATGCGTAAGAGGAAGATGAAGAACTTGGGAGTATTCAAAAAATATTATTTATAAATATCAGGAGAAAATAAAATTCTAACAAGTAAATCTTATTAGGTGTGAGAACAGACTCCCCAGGGAAATGACAAAAGTCCTGCCACCACTTTAGCAATCATGAAGAAGTGCTGTCACAAAGAAGCCTGTACTGGCAAGGGTGCAAATCTTTTGCCTCAAATTTCTGGTTATTATTTTCTGTCACTAAAATATTGCCAGTTTTTTTTAATTCCATCATAAGAGAAGCAATCCATTCAGTGCAACTATCAATTTGCATATCTTTGAACGTGAACGACTTTGATAATAGCATATAAAAATATGAGTTTCGCTATCTGGAATGCAGCTTTGAGGATCACTGTAAAATATCTTTCATTTTATTTCATGGCAATCCCTCATTATTGAAAGTTCCAACCAAAAAAAAAGTATTATTATTATGTTTGATATATACACCAAACATTGACACAATTTGTTATGTATATATATTATCATATCTCATAGCATTAGATGAAAAGATAACAATACTTTTTTAACATGCCTGCTTTCAGATTTGTTTGAGCAAGAGGAAGAGGTCCAAAACAAGTACCAGGTAAAGTTCCCTTTTCAGTTCTGATCATTATCTTAGCCAATAAAATGCAACCTTTAAAACACTTTTAAAAATTAAGAGAATAAATCTGAAGACTAAAACAATAACAACAAACCCTACTGCTTTCCCACTCTGATTGTACTGACTGGTTTTTCCGGAGCACTCGGAACTCAAGCAGATACAATCTGGATTTTCCATGTGGTTGCACAGGATGTGCTGTATAAACGGTTATAGAACAGAACAGGGGAAGAGATCAATTATGCCACTGATCTGTCTTATGACAGCAAGGATGCCAAATGCAGACATCTGGGACAGAAAATTTTCAGTAATCCAATTACAAAATGCTATCAGGCTGCTGTAAACAGCCTTTATTTCAATTCTTGTATGCAATCACTGAAGACACCAAGGTTTTCCATACAGATCTGTTAAAACAGGAACTGCTACTTATTTTTGTCAAGTTTCTCCAAAACTTCAGTTAATTAGGAATACAAGAGGAAGGCATATAGCGGGTTTTGGTGGTTGCAGAAATCAGCAGAAAAAGAAAATTCTTGGGAACACTTTTTTCCCCCGTGCCTTCTAGGAGAAAACATAGAAAAACATTTAGAATTACATTTAAAGAATTTTATGTTTTCAGGCATGACTTATCACTGTTATTTCAATTCAAACCCAGAACAGTCATTTTAAAGTTTTAAGCACCAACTGCAAAATAACCTCTTCTGTCTCCATTGCAGCTATAGATAAAATGGCAAATTACACAAATGGATATAAATCCTCCACTTAAAACACATTTTTAGAATGGCCTGAAGCTGAATCTATAGTTAGGACTGAGTTTCCCTTCACAGATTCAACCTTTGCCAGGTTCTAGTTTTCAAGAAAGTTTTTAAAAACAAGTCTATACTTGGTATAACTGCCCAGCATTTTCCTTCATGTTGTTTCAAAAGCAAAAACACGCGGTGCTCCACAGTCTGGAGGCCAAAACCAAAATTTCAATGATTGCAAGACTATAAAAAGGTATTAAATTCAAATTTAATGATAAACCTAATTTCAAGAGATAAAGAGAAGAAACTTAAGTTTTTATCAAGATGATTTTGTTGAAGTAGCATCAGAGATCCTGAGAGACTGAGAATGTCTCATGCTAAACATGTCATTGAATGTGTGCTGAACACTCCACATTCATCACACATTTTTTCTTCTCTTTTTCTCTGCTCTCTCTACCACGTTTCTCAAAACTTTTCCTTAAATTAAATATGCGAGCACAACAAAGAACGCATATTGCAAAAACAAGAGGACCCTGCCAATCTATCCCAGTTAACTTCACATGAAATGGAGGAAAGTATGTTCAGGACTGAAGACTCTCTCATGACGATTATCGCATTTAAAACTCAAAAGTTTTTAAAAGAAATGCACAGTTGCTTCTACCAATAAGGAAAAAAAAAACACCTGCAAAAACTGTAATGCTACCTTTAGTCCCTGTCTATATGAAGAATACTATGTATCTGTTCTTTATGGTCATGATGAGGACAGGAAATAACAGGCTAAAAAATGTGGGGATTGAACACAGAAATTTAGGTTAGATCTTTGGGAAAAAAAGTCCCATTGACAATAAGATACAGTAATAGATCACCTAAGGAAGTTGTAGAGTCACCATCACTAAAGGCTTCTAAGGACACATCAGAGAGATATTTGTTAGGAACAATGGAAACATGGCTGAGCTTTGGGATTAATGATCAATTAGATCGTCCTAACAAACCTATTCAATTTCTAACAATTGCCATAACTTCTACACCTTGTTGTGAAAGGGCGAGAGAAAGGAGGAAAAGGTAAGAAACAGTGAGAGACATCAGTCTGGAAAGACTTCAAAAACTCTCAGGGCTAACTAGGATATTACAGAAGCTTCCATTAGAGAAGAGTCAGATTACTACAACATGGTTATACATTATCAGCATCTTTTTGAGTATATTGAAGCTCAACAAGATACTCCCACATGAACGAAGCTGATATGGTGGTCTACACAGATACCTCCTTCCCTGTGTCAGAATTAGTAGTAATGACAAACTGACCTACAGAAAAATAGCTACTCCAACAGCATGCCAGTGGTTTAATTAAACTTCTGAATCATCCAGGTCAAAGGCCAAAAATAAACTTTACCCTCTATAAGAAATGCTTTTAATGTTCCAAAACCACCTTTCCTCTACATGTTTCAGCCAAAATCTCTTATTTATCTTTATAAATATAATGAATGGCTTGGGTTGGAAAAGACCATTAAAGGTCACCTAGTCCAATCCCCCTACAGTAAGCAGGGACATCTTTAAGTAGATCAAGTTGCTCAGAACCCCATCCAACTTGACCTTGAATGTTCCCAGGGATGGGGCTTCTACTAGCTCTCTGAGCAACCTGTGCCAGTGTTTCACTACCCGCACTGTAAAAAATTTCTTCCTTATACCTAGTCTATATCTCCTCTCCTTTAGTTTATTACCCCTTGCCCATGCAAAGCAATTTATAATAAAAAGCGAAGTGGTAAATTTCCAAGTGTAATACTCTCATTCAGATTCCTTTCAATTTTTAATAATTTCACCTACTTAGAATTTGTATAAGATATCTAAAAAGCATCAAAAGGATTGCGAACATGCCTTATAGAAAATGCATGTATGTTAATACAAATGTACTATCTCAGATGCTGTGGAAACAGTCAATTATTATTTTTTCTCATCATAAATATAGATTCCAAGATAAGTCCTTCTTCAGTTACTTGCTGCTACTGCCATAACCTGGAACTTGCTCTTTTTTACTCCGGTTTAAATAAAGGCACTGCCCAGCACCAGAATTAAAATCAGAAAAGCAGTCTTTTCAAATCTAGTCAGCTCTAGAAATCTAGAGTGTGAGCCATGGGAGAAAGTCACAGTGCTACTCTTCATCTAACTTCCAAATTATTACATTTTATCTCTGGTGATTTTAAGACACTCCAATGTTTTCTATTTATCTCCTCCATGGTGAAGGCTATCGTGGGTGTCCACTATAAAGAAAAGTGAACAGCAGTATTAAGGAGAAGCAAAAGGAGTGTCTGTATCTTTACATATTCTTTCAGCCATTCTAGAAATAGCTTCCATGACACTACGTGACTACTTATGAGCTACTTCAAATCCATTCTCTAGCAGTTCTTTAAATTTTTACAAATTTAATCAAATTTAAGATGGACTTTCTCACAGGAGAAGTATTATCTAGTTATCAGTAAGAATATTTTACTGTATAGGACAATGCATTTTAGTAATTTAAGAACTTAGTTATTTTCCATTTTAAACACAACTATAACATCATATTTCACAGTCAACACAGAAAGTTACACCACTGTTCTCTAGTTTCCTCATTTATTTTTCTCTGCCATCAGTAAGTCCTTCAAAAACATCTAATACCTTAATTAAGTCCTCTCCTATCTGTAAAGTAATTATTTAAATTTTACAGGCTCATACAGATGATCCAGACACCTCTAATCATTCAAACTTTATGCATATTTTCCTATGTAGTCAATGCTTTAAAAAACAAACAAACAAAAAACACACACACATTGTCTTGACTGAGGATACTTTCCTTGATTAAGCTCCAATTCCAGCATCTAAAGTTCTTATTTTCAAGTATTTAATTTTCAAGTACTTTTCAGATACTTAAGTTTTTCAAAAAAGTTGATTCTGAGAGAAGTTTCCTTTCTCTAGTCCGTAACCCCTCTTTCTAGAGAAGCATCCCAACAAAGACACACACAAAGCAAGGAGGAAAGAGGAAATCAGGATGTGACTTCCTTCTATCTCCTGAGATACCTGTGAACCCTACTACATGAACTTCCCTTTAAAACATTTCACTGTGTTCAATTATTTTTACAACTTCCAAAAAAAGCTAGGGCAATCTTATCAGTCTTTGTATAGAAAAACTTATGTTCACTTTACACATTTAACCTCCATTATCTTGGCCTTTTACCACTGTGCTTCTGGATAGTATGTGAGAAGGAACTCCCCACAGGACAAGATCCTGTGCTCTTTCCTCTGTTACAAACAGATAGTTTTCCCCCAACATATATTGGCCAAATTACTACTCTAGTTTTCAACAGGAGGTTGGTTAGTAGAGCAAGAAGAGACAGGCTTTAGCTGCAACATAAACAACACAAACACATACAAAGCAACATTCATAATATAAAACCCTGAAAGACACTGTTACACTTTCCTTTAAGCTTGAGTTTAAACTGAAACAAGCACTTAAAATGTTGCACTAGTTTCTGTAGCTACAGTATGTATACATAAAACCAGCATTTTGTCTGTGTGAGCAGTATTTAGTCCACTACATTAACAGAAAAATAATAAACAGCAATGAAACGTAGAGGTAATAAAATGCAGAAGGCTGAGAAGTGTTAGCTAATCAAATCAGTTAAAAAGGAAAAAAAATGAATAACAAGCTTCACAGAGAAATACCAGCTTGAACTGTAGTACCAAATGACTAGGCAAAAAATATCTATTTCAATCCTGTTATGTACCACCTCTACCGTAGGACTGGGAGACTTTATAGACAGTAATTATAGATGTCCATTTTAATTTGTTATTATTTACTTGTCAGGAAAAGATTCAATTTAAAAAGAAATAAAGATTATTTCAGCTATCTTGGTAGCACAGCTGGCACTCCACATGAAAGTGTCAACAAAAGTTGCAATGCCAGCACATCACAGCAAGAGGGAATCAAGAGTGTCAAACATTAAACGTGTTTCATTTATAGAAAATCTAATAAGTTAAAGTTTTGAAAAGAAGTTAATTATAGAAGCAGAAAAGCAACATACTATTGCTTGCTATTTCCCGAAACAGGAAAAAAGAGAATGTCTAGAGTCAAGGTGTTAATTTTTTACATTGATATCCAAGGGATTTATCTCAATGATCAGATTATTACCTAACTTGGTAAAACCACAAAGCCAAACCACTATTCAGATATTTAAATAAGAATTTCACATACTAACTTTGGCTTTTTAGGACCACAGAGTATGCTGAGTTGGAAGGGACCCATGAGCATCATCGAACCCTACTCCAGACTCCACACAGGGAACCTAAAAGTTAAACTATATACCTAAGAGCATCACCCAAACACTGCCTACACAATTCTTTAAGGAAAAAAAAAAAAAAAAAAAACCAAACAGAAATATTTTCAACCATCCTTCTCTTTGTCTGAGCAGACAGTTCAAAGATACGACCTATTCGCAAGATTATTCTTTCCTTTTCCTTCACCATCACAAAGCACAAGTCCTCTGGCAACACTAACAACAAAAAACAGATGTAAAGAAAATAACAAAAAATAACTTTTTACCAAACTGTAGAATTTTATCTCCTCCCCTAAATGAAGTCACAGAGAAAACGTAAAGAGACTGCTGGTTGGCCTAGCACTGAGTGTACGAGAACCTGGCCTGAAACCATGGGCAAGCTAGGGAGACAAGTCTATTAAGCTCTAGTAGCACTGAAACCTGAAAAAAAAAAATCAGATGTTTACATTACATATTTTTGCACGTTTTCCTATTTAAATACAAGATTTTCTGAAAGTGAATTAAAACGGTTCCTTCCCCCACATCTCTCTTACGCAGAGAAAACCTTTACGGCAGCGCCAGCAGCGACACCAGCACACACCTACACCTACCGCCATCACTCGTTTCACTTATTAACTCTGGGCATTTATTTTAGGCGGCACCACAAACAAGGGGTTTAACTTCGCCTTCCTGATGTCTCGTTGCAGGTCAGTGCTCCGTGCC
>NW_008597921.1:0-1833 GCF_000691845.1 Merops nubicus | reverse complement strand
CTATGATTCTATGATTCTATGATTTACGAGCCAAGAAAGTGAGTTTGTTGGATTTGAGATCTCTGTGTGTAGAAAGAATGCAGTGGCTTCAAAACTGTTAGAAGCCTGTGGGTGTAGGAATTACAGTTAGAGATTCTGTCATTACAGCTTACGTGGGTTTCCTGACTTTGAAAGACTTCATTTTAGTTTATGACCCACCTTTATGCTGTCCCAGTTTTCTCTGCAGATTTTTAAAACATTTTGTTTGGTTTGAAAACTATACAGTGAACATTATGAGCTTCCATTTTAAATATTAAAAGGTAGAAGGTTTGGGGTCTTTGCCCATAAACCATGTCCTATTGTGTTTCTCTCAGGCTTATGCAAATATGCACAGTCAGAAGCAGGTATTGGACACCCACCTCACAGTGTTTATATCTTTCCTCTGCTGACTATTTTGGATTCTTAGATCCAATTAGAAAAAAGCATATGGTTCTGTGGCTCATTATTTTGGCATTGTTTTACCAAGAGAGCTGCAAGCATCGACTTTCTTATAGTATATTCCACAAAAATGTGGAGAATGTTTATATTAAAAAGATAGATGTCTCTGTTAGAGATTCTGCAGTGTGAATGAGAGTAATCTGCATAAATAACATTTTTCTCTGCAACTCATTAGGAGAGGGTACTGACAAGGCAAAAATGACTACTGACAAATACAAGAAGAAACATGAGACAGGCAGGAACCACTCGGAGTCGTCTCTAAAAAGTCCAGATTCTCAACAGGACTTCAAATGGCCTTTTCTAAGCTGAAGGAGTGTTAGCAGCACTATGTCATTTATGTTCTGCTCCATTGCATCCTCTTTAAATGTAATGAAGTTTTGAAGTTCCTTAGATGGAGAGAGTCTTTTGATTGGTGTTTAGGCATTATACATGAATAGGTTAATGTCTATGAACCTCCCAGCTGGAAGTTTCTAACACTAACTTAGAGTTTCCATCAGAGATCGAAGTAATTTGCTAACATAAATTATTTATCCATAGGGCTGAAAGAAATTCATAATAACAATAAGGCACCTCCATGAGATAATCACCATGCCAGAAGCACTCGTCTGTACCTTGTAGCCCTGCAGGGGTTTGTAATTATCTCCTGCAAACCACACCTCTAGTGATTGCATTTTGTTGCTTCTTTGCAGTGCTGCCACTTGCAGTATTTTGCCTGACAAATAGTTTTTAAAATTAAAAAACCCAACCAAACAAAAACCCCACAGCTTAAGAATAGAAAACTACTTGTGTCAGTCATGCAGAAAGAAAAAGTTAAAAGTACAAGAAATATTGAAGACATACAGTTAATACAGATTTTAATAACAACAGAAAGGTATTAAATGTGATTCTGTAGGCATTTAAAGAGGTACCTATGCTTTTTCATCAAGTAATTCACTGAAATGAGCCCATCATCTGCTATCATTTCCCCTGGCTTGCCAGTGATCTATGGAAATCTGGCTGTTTACATGATGCTGGCTTCTTCTCTTTGCTTCCTGCAGCTAAAATTACATTAAAAGAGGCTAAAAATGCATTAAATGCTCTCATAAAATTACTCTTCTGTGTAGACAATTGTGGTATTTGCACAGAAACATAACATGATTACAGATGGAGAAAGGCTGGTGAGAGGTGATGGTCTCAGTAGCAATGTGTTTGTAAAGTGCTTCCTCCAGCCTCTGCTGAAGCACTCAGATCAGAAGCAACAATCCTAGCACCATTTTACACTTACTAACCACACTCCAGTCTCAATACAAGTACAAAAACACAACCAACAAAAACACAACCAACCGAACAAAAAAATCATTAAAATATATATATATA
>NW_008597920.1:0-31070 GCF_000691845.1 Merops nubicus | reverse complement strand
GCGCTGTGCCTGCCGCCCACCCGGCCGCCCTAGCGGCGCGGGGCAGCTCCGTGCGCTCGCTCCCGTGTCGGGTCCGAGGGCGACGCGGGGAGATGAACGGTGATGTTTAGCTTCGTAAGCACCTTGCGATTAGGACAGCAGAGTGCTTCCGAAGTGCGTTACAACACTGAAGTGGGCGTCTTGATGAGTGTGTTAATAATCAGCATAACCTCCTTCTCTGCTCACCTTTTGGGGTAATTGAATGTGGCATCTGTTGGGTTTTTCTGTGTGCTTTGAAGTGTGTGGTAACCTGTGATGGTAATTGTCTTGTCATGTTCACTACACTTTTAATGTGTAAATTCAGCCTGTGACTTGAATTCACATAGCTGGTGATGAGTTGGCTTGAAGACTTGATGATTGTAGATTTATTTGCCCCTAGGCTTATAGAGTTGAACCAGTATCAAAAAGTTTCAAGTTCTCTCTTAAGCTTATCAGAAGAGATCTGGAAGTCTCTGTCGACTTTAAAAAAAAACTCTTTACAGTTGGTAACCTTGCCGGAACTTTCAGCCAAAATGTGCTCTGAACGTGGAAACCGAACTGCATTCTTGTATCTAAAGATGGCCCCTGCAGGTCAAAACTGAGGCATGTTGGCATGGCCGGGAAACCTCATAGGAGTGTGGGTTTATTTTTTTTTTTTTTTTTTTAGTTCTTTGAATCTTTTACTAAGGTGGAGCCAGTCTCCTGCTGCCAGGCCCAGCTGGGGTGTAACTTGCCCCATATCCGACTCTGTTGTTGGTTTTGAGGAAGTTCTTAATCTCTCTGTGACTCAGTGTCCTAATCTGTAAAATGGATTAATAAGACTTGTCACACTTGCCTCCCAGGGATATTAACATCTAATTGGTGTTCATGAAGTGTCTTCATCTGGGAGAAAAGAGGGTATCTTGCTTCCCTTATTTTGCTACTCTGTATTGGTTCTTAATTATGTCACATGGGTAGAAAACAGATTATTCAACAACCAAACTGGAATTCATGCCTGTTGTCACTTACACAAGCACTCTAACTAGGTGCGTGTTCATGTATGCTCAGTTTGAAGTATCTGGGTAGTTCTCTGAATACACTGGGGTTTATGCTTTCTGGAGAATGTATATAAAAATGTACCTCTAAAATACTGTACTGAAGCATCAGCAAACTTCTGCTTCTGATTCTAGAGATACTGCATAGATTTCTCTGTGTGTGCTATGAAGTCATTGAACATTTTAAGAATTAAAATCATGTTGAGTCACTGAACACTGAACACATCCTTGATGTTAGTCTTACTCAGACTGAATCTTATGTTCAGTCACAGGTTTTGTCATGTTTTGCTTTTTTAGGAACTGGAAAAATGTACAACGATTTTACATTTCTTTGCTTGAAAATACAAACTGTCTTTAAATACAAGTTCTGTATTTATCTGTGTAACCATTTTGCTTGTTACTGCCCAAAGCACTAATTAGCCACTTTACTCCCTTGACTTGAATTTTCTCCCACGTTCTTCTTATGGCTGCTGCCACCCCCTCAGGCAGATAGCTGAGCCTGCAGGGGCAGTAGGGAAGGGCTGGGGTGGTGGGGTTTCCAGCAAGCATGGCAGGACATCGGCGTTGCATACATCAGGTGGTGTGAATGGACACAGCTGCTTACAGCACAAGTGTAATGGTCTTTCTCATCTGAAGGCTTGCGTTGGGAAATTCTTTGTCCTTTTCCCATGTCTTTGCTTCTCCGTACCACAAAGCTGTACGCTGGAATTTATGCCTTCATGACTGGGCTGCCCAGCCAGGTACCAGCACATTTGACTCATGCATTTTGTTCAGTTCTCCATTCTGAGATTGTTGCTACAAAACAAATATTATCCCCCACATTAAACAGAGCTGTCAAGTTGATACCCGACAAATAAATGCTTTAAAATGCTGTTTGACATTGGTTAGTGCTGTTCTTCTCATAGTTCTAGAAAAAGACGTTGGAGGTGTACCTTACACTGTATGGTAGAGTAATGAAGTTCTGATGGGAAATTGAAGGATGCTGCATCCAAATTCCTCTTGCCACGTGGCCTGAAGCAAGTGACGTGACTTCTGCCTTATGTGAAAGTAGGTGAATTCTTAGCAAACCAGTAAATTATGCAGAGATGAGAAGTCATCCTTGTTTGAAACTCTGGATTTCTTTGTGGTTTTGTTCTTAGTTGCCTTAATCCTGCCCTGAAGATGCATATCTGTAAAACATCCCTGATATCAGGCTGGTTGTTGCACTGCGATTTGTGAGGAATTCGTATTTCCTTCAGTTTTACCTAAAATCTAGAAGTAAAATGATATGAAAAGATTATTATTTTTTTTCCTAAGATATTCTGAAGCAGGGTTTTCTTGTCTGGTGACCATGTCCCATTACCTGTGGACATGAGAGAGAGACTGTTTTTTGGCTGGAGGTGTTCTTCAAATCTAAGAAGACATAAAACAAGAGGTGATTGCTATCTGATTTGTCTGTGAATGTGCTTTGTGACCTTCACCTCTTTTAGCATGTACCTTGTATCTGCTCCAGCTGTCTCACTGCTCTGGTATTTTATAATTAGTATCTTGAAAACTCAAGGGAAAACTTTCAAATGCTATATGCTTCCCAGTGGGACTCTTCCACGTGGCTGCAACGTTTGTTATGAGTCCTTGGTGGCATGTATCTGTTCCTCAGGAGTCCATCTCAGTTACTCCTCTGGAGTCAACAGAAAACCTGTTTGCTAGTGGAAGAGGCTGTGCTGCTTAGGGCTGTGGTATGCTTTGATTCACTTAAAATGAAGATAATTTCAGATGACTGAAGTTGAGGTCTGCCCTATGCAGTCCTTCTCTTTCCTCAGCTTGCTTGTGTGTTGTAGCCAGAACCAATGAGCTACAGGAAGGCTGAGGGGTTGCTTTGTGTGGCTGGACAGGCAGCCCAGCATGCATGTACCTGTATAATACACATTTACTGTGTGCGTTTTGTATCTAAGCAAATGGTTTCTTTGATGCACCTTTTCTTTTCAAGCTCTCTCTGTGTAAGAAGTCCATTAATTTGAAAAACGCAGCCTCTGCTCTGTGTCTGGCAGCCTGGCTGCCAAGGGGTGGCAAGGTGTTTATGCTGCAAATTGACTCCCTCAGAAGTGGTATGAATAGTTTGGGGTATTCCAGCACGGTACGTTAGACTGTTTCCAGCCAATACAGATATTCTACATTAAGGCTATTAAACATCCACTGATTCAGTGACCATGCAGATACATGGTTAATATTGTATTGTGACGCATTCTGGAAATTGCTAGGTTTATTTTTGACATGGAGAAGATGACTAAGAATAACTCTTTCATCTATGCATAGTTACATTTACAAGCAAGTAAAAAATTCTCAAAAATGATCCTTAGTCATATTTAGACACTTGATTCCATGAAAGGAAAAAAAGTTGTGACTTGCGCTTGACTCTTGATACGAGTGTGCTATCAAGCCCTCTTCCTGCTTTGGATTGCTGTTCAGTGGGGGGGGTTTGGTTTGGTTTTTTTTTTATCTCCTCCAAATTTTTGTGGGTTTTTTTTGAAAAAATTCTTTGTTGGGAAAGGTAGGCCCTACCACAACATGAATTATAATACACACTACTGCCCTACTTTATATTCAGTTAAATTTCTGATCATTTTTATTTGTGTCCCAGTAACACTGATGTAGCTTGGAGGAAAGTCTACACTTCTGTTTATTTCTTGCTTTTTTCCTTCTAGAGCTGTGTTGTTAAGACCTGAGGAGGAGGGAGTGATTCTGAAGACAGACTATGGGTGCAGAGCTCACCTGTCTGTCTGTTTCTGGACACTTTGCTACATTTCGTTAATTGGTCTCCAAAAGTTTCCTGTCTGGGACCTGACCCCTTCGGGCAGATGGTTTATTGGATTGTATGGTGGGAATAAGTGGATTAGATTTAAATTTTTGTTCTTCTCACTGGCATCTCATCTGCATTGATCTGGACAAATAACGCCAGCAGTTTCTGCACTTGCTGCATTTGACCACTTAGGATTTTAAAATGATTGTGCCTGGCATTGGAGGTATGTGTTGTGGAGTTTTGGCTTCCTAAAAAGCAGGTTCTTTGAATCTGTTAGGCTGTGATAAATCCTTCTCAGACCTTATAAACTTGCAGTTTGTCTGTATAGACTGCATTAATGCCCAAGGGGGGTGTTACAGTTTATCCTTCTGTGTAACTGCCATAGCCAAGCATCAAAGCAAAATTTCCAAAGCCATATGAAATTTGGCATTACAAAACAGGGATGTTTTGTAATCACGTTTGGATAGTCTTATGGTAATTCAATTGTTTATCTTAAGTCTTTACATGTTTTACAGTGTATTGTTTGTGTTTGTTTGTTTTTTTTTTTTTTTTTTAAATATAGTGTTACTTTTGAAAGACTAAGGATATTAAAATATTTGGTTCCAATAACATATTTTGCCATTTTGTTACTTGAGTAGGCAACTCCAACAGTCAGCTGGAAAGCTTTTAAATCTTACAAGACTTTTATTTCCTAGTCTGTCATGTGTAAATTATATATAATGGAGTCCAGCAAAAATTAACAGTTTTGAAAAAAGCAAAATAGAAGGTGAAGCAGAAGATAAGGTTTTCCCCTCTCCTTAAAAGGTCTTGGGTTTGGCAGATGGTGGAATTCTGTTTCATATGTAATTGGATGAGAGTATATTACAAAAACTGTAATTGGTGTTATTGGCTGAGGTGAGTCCCATCTGTTAGTGGTGTTAGGGATGTGCCCTTGGCCTCCAAACTTGTGCACACAGGGAGCAGCACAGAAGGATTTAGAGAAGCAAGTGTAGTCTCTGAAGGCAGTTCCTAAAAGCAAGGGAGAAATTCATAATGTGACACCCTGTTTTCTGCTGACACCCTTTCCAGCTGAAGTAACCCTCTGGTCAAACATTAGATTTAGTGAACTTTACAAGATACAGGGTAGTTATTGATTTCTCCTTACTTGTGAGATCAGCTTTCTTTCATACAGGATCATCTATTGTTTATCAGATGTTTATTATGGTTTTTCTTTACGCCATGTCACCTTGTGCTGATCTGGGGAGTAAGTTTAAGTAGTGATCTGAGCTGAGTAGGAGAAAATTCTGGGCTTGTGTTGCTTGAAGTACTTTGGCTTGACTTCATGGTAGTAAGTGTGTAGTCAGTGCTAACTTTTGAAAATGTATTCATTAAAAATCTTCTTATCATCATTTCACCCCAGCTGTGGATCTGGCACAGTATGAGCATGTACACTTGAAGAGCCATTGCTTTTCTTCTGTTAGATGCTGTAAAGAAGTGAGCATCGTGAGATGAGAACTTCCTTCTCCAGGTCTCATTTCCATCCTAGCTGTGACTGAAGGAATGTGATATTTGGGTTTGGATAACTTATGTGAATGAGTTCTCTTTCAGATCCAAGCTCCTAGCCTTCTGCTCAGTATTTGGTTTTCCCCTTTCACCAAGTGCTAGGGATTTCTGTGTATACAACCTATATAGCCAACTGTTTCTACCAGTTCAGAATATTGTTTAAATAATTGCCTGGCTGTAGAGACAGAAGAGTATTAAAGTCTCAAGCAATATTTCAGATTTTAGATTTTTGCTTGATATGGTGAATGTGGAATGTAGGTTCCTCCCATTTCTATCTGTAGATTTTTTAAAGTAACAGCTGACACTCCTCTGTACAGTATTTGTGTTCAGAACATTAATCTGGTTGAATGAATATCAGAAATGTGCACATGTTTAAGGCTTGGAAACAAGCTCCCTAAATATGAACCACTGGTGCATATTCAAAATTGAATTCAGTGGATGTAACCAAATGGCTGTTGGCAGTTGATTTCAGAGCAATTACAGCAAGTCAACATTGGGTGTCCTAGTGTTAGGAAGGATAAGACTTGCGTAAGGAGCTTAATAGGTTCCAACACTGCACTTGTTAAGAAAAGAGAAACCATCTTTCTATTGTTGTCATGGGGGCTGTATGTGAGAGGGAAAAAAGATTAGGGTGGTTGACTTTATTTCCTGGAAATTAACAGCATACACTTTTTCAGTGCACAAATCGGATATTACTCAGTTTGTGACCTGCTTCCTAGTAAAAGTGTCTTGAAGCAGGGATTGGTTTAAAACTGTTGCCTGCATTCCTGACATACAGTGTTGTGTGATGCTATCTTGTCACAGAGAAATGCGATGTCCCATGATGTATAAATAACCCTGTGTGCCAAAGGTAATTTGAGACAATGTGCCAAATATTTAGTGAAGTGCTGCAACTTGTCCTGGGTACCTGATATATATTTGGGAGTAGGTATCCAAGCTGAAGCTGCAGCAGAAAGGTGAGGAGTAAAGTAATACTCCCCAGCACATACTGCAGAGCTACTCTGTATAGTACAGTAAGACCCAGCCAGCACTATAGATCCCACGTTTTGTTTGTAACTTTGCATAGATAAGCGGTCGGGAAAAATAGGTTCATGTGCTCTAGGCCAGCCTGCTTTGCACATGTTGTGGGGAAAAAAGTTCCTTCTAGTATCCTCCGCACAGTAATCTTAATGAATACTTCACATATAATTTTTCAAGCTAAATATAAAATAGCATATGGGGGAATGGCTCTATTCCTTCAGGAGCACCACTTCTCCTCTGGAGGTGGACTCAGCAGGATGCTGACCTTGGGCAGGTGGGTCTGGTGCTTCAGTGCAGAGCTGAGGTCTCCTGGGGATGCCTGTGAGGCCGATGGCTTTGGGAGGCGTGAAGCAGGTGCTGGCATGGGAAGAGGAGCTGGTCGTGTGCTGGGAGTGGGGCAGAGCCCTGGCTCTGGGTGCCAGAGGTGGGTGCTGGCCCCTTGCTCAGACGAGAGAGCTTCTGTGCATGTTTCCTT
Source organism: Merops nubicus (assembly GCF_000691845.1). NCBI lineage: Eukaryota > Metazoa > Chordata > Aves > Coraciiformes > Meropidae > Merops > Merops nubicus. The sequence goes on along the minus strand of NW_008597920.1, from coordinate 24,205 downwards.
ATGAGCTGAGAATGAAGCTCCCCTGTGAGGAGTTTTCCTCTGTGTGTTTGCATGGGAAAGGAGATCCATAAGGTCTTTACCTTACATTTGCCTATGCAAAAATGCAAAGGGCAGGGCTCTTTTCTTTCTCTCCGTTCTTTTTTACTCAGCAAGAAGCTGTGATTGTTTTCTGAATTGCATGCATGTAGAGGGCTTCAGCAATGTTTATGATGCTATTTCATGAGAAGTGCAGAAGCTTGCTAATATCTGTAGGCCTTCTTTATGTATGCATCTAAATATATAGCACCGAACCTGCGTATAGCTCCCTCTTCAGCTACTACCTGACTTGGTGAATGGGTTGATGTTATTAGTAACTTGCCTGTAGAAGCCTCTTCAAGCTCAGTTTGGGAGTCAAAATATTAGTCTCCCACTTGTTCTCTGTTAATGCATGATAAACAAAATAATGCTTGGCTATTTCAGAGCAAGGTGAGACATTTTTTTGTGGTGTTCACAATACTTTCCTCTCACAAAGGTAAGTCCAAGGTTCAGCCTGACGTTCCATAAGATACGCAAATGACTTAACATGGTGTTTGACAGTTCTTGACTCAGCTTTTTCTCACAGGGCATTTATACGCAACCCTCAGATGGTCAGGTAAGGTGTGTAGTTCTGCAAAGCAATGCCAATATGAAACTCTTTTGCCTGTTGAGGTAAAGCTTTGTGTGTTCTTTGACAAGAAAAACATTCAACAGGACGTAACTGACCCAGAAGTTAGTAGGATACGTGTTTTTAAGGCAGTCTGGCTCATTTGAAATCCCAAGCTCGTATAACTACAAACCCTGACTTCTGAAAAATAGCTGAGTTTTTAGTTCACTGATGGACTAAGATAAATAAAGGTATGACATACATAGAGCAGGTCTGCATTTGCATACAGGATTTAATTTAGAATTTACTCTAATATTTGTAGTGCACAAAGAGACTGTGACCCACTACTTTTCAGTGTTGTTCACTCTGCTGAAGTAACATACAGCCAAGTGAAGAATGGCAAGGCTTGCCTCCTCTGTCTGCCCCTCGGCTGTTGAGCAGTCAATATCTCAACCTGTGTGCAAACTTTATGGAAAATGTGCACAGGTGAGAAAATTACTGGTACATCTACAGTGTAGAAAGCAAACTCCATTATGTTGTCTGACTTTCCTACTAGGTGTTAACAGACTGTAAGGTTGTGATCAGTACTTCAGATGAGTTCATGGAAACCTTCATTACATTTATTTTAATGACTGTTTCTCTAATGAGAAAAATACTCCTTTGTCATGCTAAGAAGCAGCTTATGTTTTGAACCCAAATTTTCTACTTTCCTTATGGGTTTTGTCTGTTATCTAATATTTTGCTGGGATGTTATGCCAGAAATAGGGCTGAAGTTACTAATTTTTTTTTTTTTTGGAGATGTTTGGCTTTTTAAAGAAGAATGGGGGAGGGGTGAAACCAAACAGCGTTTTCTTCCTTTGGCTGGTGATTCCTTTATGATTATAGTGATAATTCTGCTTTCTTGGGGGAAAATATCCAGAAGAGAGAGAGTTTTTCACTTTTTCTGCCAGGTCTGGGGAAGTTAAAATGAAAATAATTGATTGTTCTGGACCTAGTCATTAGAAGCTAGTATTGACAACAGAAGTATTACCTCTCACAATTAGAATTAAGCAAAAAAGGAAATATTTACATTATTTACCTTACAGGCCTGTGATCACAAGTAGTACTTGTCAAGTGTATATAAAGTCCCCTTTCTATTTTTAGAAATAAAACCCTGATTTGTAATATTTCTTATCTGATGTATTTTAACTTTAAGTAGCATATTACCAGTCCTTGTCCTGTGCAAATAGTTGTTTAATATTTTGGGGTGTGTTGTTTTTTTCTTGTTAAGGTTTCTGAAACTTCATGTGTGGTGTTGTCTTTTCCCCCATTTGCAGACTGGTGGCAGAGGGGAGATAAGAAGTTACCTTTATTTTCAAATTGGTGGTTGGGTATGGACATACCTGCATACATGCTTAGTCATGTGCTGTGATGCTGATGAGTTTCGCTTGGCACACCCCAGCAGATGCAGCCCCTCCCATTTTCAGCAGAGCCATCTTCTCTGTGGTGCAATTGTAGATGACTGGATTTGTTGTACAGCAGTGACACAGTGTAATGATAACCTTGCCAATGCTAAGGGGAGGTAGAAGAGCTGAACTTTTTGCTCGTATAGCATGTTTTTAAAATTCATGCAAGATACTGTGACTTGAAGGTTTTGGTCAATGTCACTTACAAAACTGTTGTGAAATTCTGTAAGACAGTGTCAAAGTGTCAGTGAGACTTGGGCCAAAGATTCTATTTTCTACCATCAAAACTGTATTTTAGTTGCTCATTCAAGTCTTTTTTCCTTTACCTGTTTGGTCTCTCCTCTATGCCTATTTTCTAGATTGTTCCCATCGGTTTTTATTAAAATTCCAGCAGTAAAATTTTCAGCTTCAGGCTGTGAGATGTGCTCGTGTGCAACCTCGTAGTTCTGTCCTAACTCCAATCAGTACACGACTAGAAAAATAGGATGTAGGCAAGAACGTAGAAAAATCCTTTGGAGAACTCCTGTTGTAATTGTGTTGGTAACTGTTGCAAATAATTTGGGTTTTCTGTCTGGGAACTGTAAGCATGTTGGATTTCTTGTACTTCTTATTGCATGAAGTCTGTGCCTATAATGTTACAGCAGCCTGGGAGAGTAGGGCTGGACTCTTCCCTCGGTGGAGGTAGTGCCTCACACAGTGCACTTCCCCTGCCTGCTCTAGCATTTTGCAGATGGAGAGAAGTGGAGTCACATTAGCAGTGGCTCTGCTGAGTGTCCTTGGTTGAGAACCTTGCCCCTGCCTGTTGCATGTATGCCTTAAGCAGATTTACTCGTCTGACCTTTTAACCCGCTGATGACTAATAGTCCTCTACTAGAGCACAGAGAGGTGGTTACGCCGGAGTGGCCCTGCCAGTAAAGATCTGCCGTGAGGTAAAAGGAGTAATTGTGGAAGTGCAGCTGCCCCAGCAGCAAGAGGATGGGCTGTAAGAGGCCTGTGCAAAGCTGTCAGCTTCTCTTTTTAGAAAGGAAGGGTGCTTTGTGCCTGGTGGTGCACCGACCCGCTGTGGATGGAGTCTGACCTGGAAATACAGAGATGAACTGATCTGAGGTTGCCATACACTGCCTGCCAAGATGCCTTGGGGAAATACACTCTTCAAAAGTTGTTCATAATTAGTTGATATGCTGGGTATTAGAAATCCAGTTAAGTGCTGCCTTCTGTGCTTTTTCTGTAGTATTCTGCCTTAGACTTGGTTTATATATTTAAAGTGGCATTTCATGTGTGCATCTTATGGGCCACAACAGGAGAGATGGTAGTGGCCACTTGTGTAACTCAGCATCTGTAACTTAGACCACTCTACAGGGTTTTTTTTTTTTTTTTTGTCTCATTCTTTTGTACAAAGATATGGCATCTTTTGTTACAGTGGGAAAAAAGCTAATAATTGAAGAATCCCATAATATCAGTGGTGGAAAGCTAGGGATAAACTGTTCTGGATGCTGTTGACTTACTGCATTAGGGTATCTGGTAAGTGTACACTTCATTACTAAGGCTTAGGGTTTTTCTCAGTGTGCTTGTGCTGGACCCCCTGAGGCAGCACGCTGGTCACATCCAGTGGCAGGACTGGTGAGCAGTAATGGGCAGAGGTGGGAGAGCCCTGGCTTTGTGGTGGCGTGAGGAGGACTCTGGATCCTGCAACACAGATACACTGTTGTATGAAGTATAACAGAAGAGTTTTTCCATGAAGGGCTCCACACCATTAATGGCAGCAGGAGCCCTGGGATATATGGTCACAAGCCAGATCACTGTAATATATCCTTGTATGTATGTATGGTTTTAAATGTGGCAGTTTAAGGTAGAAGAGTTACTCTGCCTAGAAAGGAGCCCGTTTTCCCCAGATGCAGACAGTGGTGTGTCTGATGGATCTCGTTTGAAACGAATGCCCTGAAGTTGGTAACATCAGTGAAGAAGTCATGCTCTGTCTAGCTTTGACAAAAATGTGAGGTCTGACAGCCCTCTTATACTGCCTAGCTGCACCAGGCACCAGAAGCACCACCCAAGAGACACTGATGTTCAAAGCCTTTGCTATGTTGATTTTTGCTACACACAGGGGGAGCTTCTTGAGTATTTGAACTTAATGTATTTCATAGTGATCTTCGCTTGGCGGGAAGGAGGATGAGAATAAAAACTCTCATGTTGTCCCTTGGAGAAATGGTGTGTTTCTGTGACTGTTGCAGCCACTTCCAGGCTCCCTTTCATAAAGATTTCTGGTTTAGAAATGCTTTGTGGAAATATGTTGACTGGCACACAAGCTTTTCTTGTGCCGCCTTTTTTTTTTTTTTTTAATCTCATTTTTTCCTTTGGCTACTGGTTTGAGTTTTAAGTAGTATCTGGCTGTAGTGTGACTTTGCATGCAAAAAGGAACACTGTGCCTTGAATTTTTTCCTTCCAGAGCTGATATAAATACCCTTTAAACTTGTTCATGCTTCTTCCTCTTCAAATTGTTTCATTTGAGGTTTTGTATGCTGATTCCACCCTAGCCCCCCCACCCCCTGCCAGTGAGGGTGAGCTCGTAGTATGGAAATTGTATCTGTTTGGACCTGGTGTGACAACTGTTCAAAACTTCTGGTCTATGCTTTTTTTGTTTTCCTTCCCCTCCCTCCCCCCTTCTCTCCACGCAATAAGCTGCGCAATACCTACAACTCAGTTATGATCACATGCCTGTGGGTGCAGCATATACTGAAGAACCTGTTTTTGTTTTCAGTTCAGAACTGAAAGGGGAAATACTGCAATTTTTACGTGTGTCACAATTCAACTTTTACTTCAGAAAAGCATCATTGCTTTATGTAGTGTATTGCTTGCTCGTTCTCTTTGTTAATCCAAGGAACTGTTTTTTGGGGAAAAAAAAAAAACCAAACAGTTTTTGTATCTTTAAAGAAGGAAGTCTTGGCTGGAAAGAAGCCAAGGAGTAAAACCAGAACAACAGTACATCTAAAGTTCTTTTTTCACCACAGTGCTTTACAAAGCTGAAAGGTACTATATGATCTTTAGGGGTATTTCTGCCAGCCTGTATTTTTTTTGCAGCAGAGTAGTGAGTGGTGTTGCATGAGAGCCCTTCAAGCTGCTCATCCCAAACCAGCATCTAATCACCGTGCTGTGTCTGAGGTAATGGCAGAATTTGGTCTGGCCCAAGCACAGATCTGCCCTCCTCTGTCTGTGCCTGTCTGTTACCAGCCACCTCTGTCCGTGCCTAGGCAGAAAGGCAGGCTCAGTATGGCAGTGGCAAAGCAAGATGCGAAATGCAGATTGCTACAGTCTGCAATGAAATAGCTGAGAAAGTGCAACACGAGGAAAGGCTGGTGCTGTGCTGTTTTCCTGGGTTTATGAACCCTCAGAGCCCTGTGTAGAGAGCTCCAAGGATGTCCTACTTTGGAAAGGTGCTGCAGCATAGCCTGTGCTGGGGCGCTGGTCGCGTTTCTATTTAATCCCAGTGGTAATACAGCCACTGTATTAGGCATTAGCTAACTCTTTATTCCTAGTAAACTAAAGCTTCATAACTGGGGTGTAGATAAAGATCTGTTTACACATTTCAGGGAAATAAAAGCAATACTGTTTAGCTGTACACAGAAGAGAAAGAGAAATCTGTGCTTATGTAAAACCGGAGGGAAGTCCATGCCAACATACAGTCTTGGGCTCAGTAACAAAACTTTTTATTTTTTTAATCAGATTTGTAAAGTGGAGAACTTGACAGTTTTTCCTCTGTGAATAGCTTACCTCCAGATTTTTTTTCCCTCCATCCTTTTTCTGATGGTCATTTCTCTGTTTTCCTTCTTTATCTCTATAAATTGTGGGATATTAAGTGTTTGAACTATATATGAAGGAACTGTAATGACTAAATACATCTTCATGTCTTCAGTTTGTTTGCTTTATGTAAGCACACTGGGTGAAGAGAATTTGGATTTTGTTTTGGATGGGAAGTGGAATGAAACGTCTCAGTGTTGCTCTGATTCGCATTGCCCAGCTCCAGCTTGGCAGAGCCAGCGCGGCTGGGGGCAGAGGCTGGCCTCTGCTAAACCAAAACCCGAGTGGCCCAAGATGTCTCTGGAAACCACTCTCCTTCCTAAATTGATGTTTTCTCTAACAAAGCCAGTTCTAATCAGGACCTTGTTGTACTAGGCAGTCTATGAACCCAGAATCAGTTAATCTTTTCTTTCTCTGAAAATTACAGACTTTTAAAGAGTTGGGGCACCAAAGCAACTTTAGCTCTGTCGTCTTGTAGCTGTAGGAAGTGGAGGAAATGTGACAAATGTCTTTAATCTACTCTGGTGCTACAAACATTATGTTCAAGCAACGTGTAGTTACTACTAGCGTCATTTCAGGATCCCCGAACAGCTATAGCTGTTACATGTAACATAACATATATAATATATATGTTATACATGTAACATAATGTATATATACACACATATATATAAAAACTTGTGTTAGTATATGGAAATGAAATAGTAACACCATCTTAGAACTTTCTGGATATGTCTTACACACCCACAACATTTTTGCACTTACGCTCAACTCGTTAAAAGCACTGTTAGCTGTTGGCCTTCAGATATGTGTGTGTTGATGTTGGCCATAGCCTCCTACAGATGCATTCTTTCATTAGGAACTTTTGCATCTTTTATAGCATAAAGCAAATATTGAGACTAGATGACAGTGAGGAAAGTAACTTTTTAGTAAAGAACTTGACATTGTTCTTTGCCTTGGTATTTTAGTAGTGCCTGTATTCCTACAGCATCTGCCAGCTTACATGTAGTGAAGCACAGATTGATGGAAAAGTACATCTTCTAGCTGAAAGAATGACTAATAACAAGCCTGATGATAACAGCTCCTGTGTGTTGAAGTGCAGGTTATTTGGCTTGATAGGTGATTGGAAGAAAGTGACCAGTGTTGCTTAAAGACATGAATATGAGAAACTATATCCACCTTTGACCTTCGGTATTGTTGATGGGACTGACCTAGAGGTTTTAAACCTCAGTCTGTTGGAACCATCGTGTGTGATCAACAATTACTACTAAGAAGTGCTTTTTGGAGTTTCACATATTTGGGTAAACTTTTCTGTGTTGGAGAAGATGAATCATAATTTAATTCTGACTATATCCTTGCCTTGTGAAAACAGTGATGAATTTGTCCTCTCTCCTGTTATTTGTTAATGACGTTCTGCCCTCGGAGGTTTGTCTTTTTTTTTTAAGGGGTTGCTTCCTAATATTTTATTCCCATTGGGGTTTTTTGTTTTGTTTTGTTTTTTTTCTGATGGATTTCCAAGAAATAATGTTTGAAGATGTATTTTGTTGTTCGACTGAGAGGGTTTTTCTGCAGCAAAAAAGGATTATGTTTTTGTAACTCTCTTGGAATCTTTATTTGGCTTTTTTATACTTTGTTTTTCTTCATTTTTTTTTGGGAAGTCAAGACTGAGAGAGGGTAGAAATTGTCCTGCACATTTTCTTCCAAAAATACTGTTTCCACTTTCAGAAGTAGTACCTTTTTTTCTTGTCTATTCTAGTAACTATGGGTCCAGTTTACAAGGACAAAAAAAGAAAACAAATATAAAGCAATGCCAGTAGCTTGCTTTCTTTATCCTCTCGTATGAATGTTCCCTGGAGCAAAGTTTAGTGTTTAACCCAAATTTTCTGGTTTTCCACTGCCCTCTGGCTGACTCGCCTGGGTGTGGCTTCACAGTTCTCTGCTGATGTTCAGTGAATGGTTTTCAGTGGTGAACTGACATTACCGTAACTAAGGAACCTGTCACTCACAACTCAAAACTACTTGGGGGTTTCTATTTATTATTTTTTCTCTTTAACATCTTTGTGGTTCCCATGGGTTTCAACGTGACTGATAACATTAGTACTCCAATAAGCCACAGGAAGTATTGTATGCTAGCTTGCATTAAAAAAAAGTTAAACGATGGAATGTGTTGATTCCTAAAAGTATGTGTGTGTGCATATGAAATATTGCCCAGAATGTTTTATTTCTTTTAGTGATTGGCAATGCAGTACTGTCTGTGTTTGCAGTGGTTTAATCCTGGTTACTGATCTGGAAGTCTGATGTCTACAGATGGGAGCAGCTCTGCCAAATGAATTATCGTGGCCTGGAGTCCCTGGGGGCTTGCAGCTCTTGTGCTGACTTACTCCTCCCATTCAGCTCTGTTTACCTCCTGTTTGTGGGTAATTGCCACGGCCCCAGTAAATGAGAGGTAAACATGCTGGAGAGAAGACACCAGGGATCCACACTTAGAAAGACAATCTGAAACATACTCAGAGAGCTCTTGGCATGTATTCTGTAAAAGCTAAAGTGGATGCTGTTCTTTTTCTTCCCCCAAGACATATCCTGGACAGTTTGCTTCTGCACAGCCATAATTTAATAAGTTTGCTTAAAAAACTACCAACAACCATTAAGTTCCTTTCTCACAGAAATCCTGATGGGAAACCAAAGACAGTCTTATTTTGGTATCCACTGTTCTGTGGTCACTCACTTCAAGGCAGTTGCTGATGTCTTTGGGTAGTTCTCAGTTTGAGTAACAGCAGTGGTTGACACCTTTCTCTGCTCTGTAGCCCTTCTGGGTCAAGGGTGGCTACTATAGAGGGACAAGCTGTATCTGGGCATAACATGGTTCCCAGCTGGAGGAAGCCCAGGAAGGCACTGAGACTGGTGGCCACTTTGCCCTGTGCTGGTTGCTGGAGACCACCAACTAACTATAAATGTGGTGGCACCTCCTTGGGTGCTGCCAGAGGCCTTGGCAGTCTCGTGTTGCTGTGTCAGTTCATACTCTATTGTGCTGCCCCATCCTTCTGGATTATCCCAATTCTCAAAGTGTCACAAACCAACATTATACCCATGCTAAGTAAGAGAGTCTGGAGAGTCTGCTTTTTCCTGGTTTATGCATTTGTTCTTTTTTCATGGTGCATTTAGCTGCATAAATACATCTCCATGCATACAAAGGGAAAGCTGTGCTAGAGGAACCATTACTGCCAAATGTGTCTCAGTTTTGTTGGTATAGTTGCATGCATACCAGGGGTTTTGCTGACATAGTTCTGTCAGCTAGTGGGTGTGCATTTTTTCATGCTCCTTAGACACACCAGTGTGTCATTTAAGTTTTCCCTGTAACCTGGGAGTGAGAAGGAGAGAGGAGGACACAAGGCTGTGAGAGGAGTGAGATGTCAGAGCTCCCACTGGCTGCTTGGCAGGAATGTTGCCAAAGTTCCCTCTCCATCATCCTCTCAGGTTGTCTACCCCTGCTCAATGTACCTGGACCTGCTGCTTCCCTACTGGGTATGATTTCAGTAATAGTAAATAGGGTATTACTTGCTCTGAATTAGTCTGGGCCAGTGTCCTAACAACCATTTGAAAGTAGAAGATTTTGCACTAATCAAAACCAACCAACTCACTGTCTGTTGTGATTTACTTCTATGTCTCTGCTGTTCCAGTTTGTGAGCTTGAAAAGTGAAGTGTCGCTATAAGAAAAGAAAGGCATATGATTTTCAAAGAGCTTAAAGTTTGTTCTCTTAATTGTTTTAATTGACAATATTTTCATAACATCTTTCTAACTTAAATGACAGATACCTTTTTTAAGAGGTACAATTAGTTGCTGGCTGATCCTTATGACATACTTTTTTTCTTTACTTTTGTGATCCTAACCTAGGAAAACATCTGCATAAACTTTCTACTCTTGTTTATATTGTGTTTCTCATCTACTACAACAGAGCTGAAAAATGCTCTGTCTTGTAACGAGTATAAACAAGAGTCAGGTTTTAATATGTCGTTTATGCATAGCATTAGCCCCTAATGACTGTGGCTTAATCATCTGCAGCTAGCTTTGAAGGTGTAGACTATATGGAAACATGGGACGTTGTAATAGAGCTTTTAGCACCCCTATTAGAAATAATTTTTAAATACTTGCTGTAACCTGCACAGAATAGTAAGTTGACTAGAGACATTTTTTCCTCAAAAACGTTGAACTTAAAAGTTTAGAGTTATAGTTACCAGTGATATGTGTACAACACCACTACTTGTAAAATACTTTTTTATTAAACTCCTCATAAATGCATCAGTGTTTCTGACCAGTATTTCTGATGAGTAGTTTAAGTATATGCTACACACAGATTGATAGAAAACTATGTATTATCATTCATTCGAAAACATTAATTTTCAAAACAAGCATCTGCAGTTTTTAGTGTTGCTCAGAGGGCAGGACAGAGTGGTGTGAAGCCTGTGATTGCCCACGCTCTTTTCTCTGCTACCTAAAATCTGGGCTGCAGGAGTGGCTGTGTGGCAGAGCTAGAGCAGCGTGCCTTGGGCAGTGGCAGGGGCAGATGTTTGAGCCTGGTCTCTGGGATGAGGCGTGCGGACCCTTGTGCAGCACCCCATGCTTTGCCTGTGCCAACACTGTGTGTTTGCAGGAATGGAGGCATATGCAAGCTATTGGCTTATCTCGTGCTTGATCTTACTTCACTTGTCACTGCTTAGTGTTTTCCCACAGTAAAACTGGAAAGCTCAGACCAGTAATATCAAGAAGCAAACTGGACTATTTTTAAAGCTTTCAACTTTAAAATGTGTGGAATATGGCTTAGTCTGCATAAAATCCTATGGATAGGTTGTTTTATTCTGTGCTCCCCATGACCGTATCTAAAATATTCACTGCAGAGTGCTAGTGTGCATGTGCAGATGCTTCCAGCTACCTTTTATTGTGGGATGATTGTAGATGTAGCAGGCTAAATTGGCACATCAGCACTTGTTGGAAGGCTAATGTTTGAAATGTCTCGTATAACTCCGGCAAAACAAGCTGATGGCATGTACTGTAACTGTGCAAGTTCGTAGGCACAGAGTGTCTCAGTAGGAACTGTTTTGAATTCCATACTTGGCCTGAAAAGTTATTTTGCAGGAGTTCTGTGGAAGTCAGCTTTTTATAAAAATACAGAAAAGTAATCGGGTTGTTTATAGAGACAGACTGTTTGCAAGGCTTTGTTCAGAAAAGAAGCACTTTCTGTTCACCGATGTTTCCATTAGGATTGTGCATCTTAAGAAATGTTTTCTATTTGTCATCAATAGAAAACAAGTATTGTAGGCAAATGTACTTTTGTGTTTTTTAACTAGTTTTATAAGCAAAACAAGAGAAAGCTTCAGTAGTTACGAGAATCACATTTTGATTTTTTTTTTCCCTTTTATGTCAATTCTAGGAAAGCATGTAAAGAGACCAAACCACCAAAAAGCTATGTTTCCTCCAGATAGAAATATTTATATTTAAAATGGTCACCATGAAAACAAAGTTACTAATGTGAGTAGAAACTAAACTGAAAAAACTAGAAGATCCCATAGCACAGCCAGGCTCATTTGCAAATTTCACTTATTGTAATGGTATTGTAATTTTAGACAGGTTTATGTCAGGGAATCAATAGCAGAAATATTGTAGGGACAATGTAAATGATTATTACAGATGCTGCAGAATCCAGTCATTTGTTTCTCTTGATGTTTCTAACCTTAAGCAAAGAACAAATGTATCCTTTGTGCCAAACTGAAGTCTTAATAAAAGAATTTATGCTTGGTAAACATGGCAGAATTAGGGCTATATTGAAATTGGAATCAGGATTAGTATTACTGAAATATGAAGAATTCAGTTCTTTTCCAATCTCCCTGAAGAACATGCTCTCAAATAGTAGAAACAGCATTAAGAGACTAAGGAAGGACTAATTTGCTGCACGTTTGCATTAAAATTAGTGTTGTTCTCTCTCCAGTGGGACTACTAAACCAAAAAGGATTTTTAGTTTTTGAGTAATCTACCTCAAAAGATTGCTGACAAGCAATTCACATGGTAATACTGTCAAAAAATTTAATTTACTTTCATTTAATGATTCCTATATGTCAACTTTATTGCTTGCTCTATTATGCTGAAAGGCTTCAGGTAGAGATGTGAATCAGCTCCACACATCCATTTAACTAGGTGTAATTAGTGGAATTACCCTAACAGTGGAGGCATTTTTTCATTATTCTCAAAATCATCTGCAGTAATAGAGCTTGTTTCACTGAGAGGAAATATCCGCCGAGACTTGGAGGCATTTGCTTTCATATGTGTACATCTGTACATGCACCACTGCTTTAGTTTCTGCTTTGTCTTTGTCCCTCTTGCACTGCTTTCCTTCAAACTGCAATAAAGTCTTCACTTTCTCCTTGGTGAGCCACCAGGCATGAACAGCACTTCTCAGCTTTTCTTGTCTGACATTCCTGTTTGCCCCATGTTGGGCTAACTTATTACAGTAGAAGGCATCATCAAAATGCAGCCTGTCTTCTTTCCAGTGTCAGCAATTCGTGTCTGGGAGCACTCTAGAAACTCCTATAAGTACCATGGGAAACTGTGTGGAAGGCCAGATTCTTGTATATGCTTAATGCATCATGTGTGGGACCTAAAATGATGGTTCTTGTGGGCTGTGAATCTAATCCATGGGTGCTTCAGCTATGACTTAAAATAACCGTTTGTCCAGACTACTTCCTGCTGTGTAGTTCTCTTCCTTTCTGTGGCCCACATTTTTATTTGCCTCTATAGCACTTCAGTAAAGTTTCAAACAAACTTCATTGTATTTCTGGATTGTGCTTTCACAGGAAATTCAGTGGTTGTTTTGAAAAAGCATAGTTTTCAGTTTGTGTCAGTGCTCATCTTGATGAGACTTTTGGATCTGTATTTCATCACTAGAGTGATCCATACAATGAAGGAAGGTAAATGATAATACTCTAAGTACTCAAGTATTTCCCCAAATACTGTTTTGTTTTGTGGTTTTTCTTCCTCCATTACAGGTAGGCAGTTTATGCATTACATCTTAAGTCATTGACACAGTTGCAGAACAGAAAACTAATTATAGTTAAGAATTACTTTGTTCAACTTCTTGTCCTTTTTGCATTGTTTCTAACGAGTTATGTACAAAACTGTAGTGAAATATTGGTGAGTCTTAACCAAAAGCCACATACTTTTCCATGAGCTGCATATACTTGGAGCACCATCTTCTCTCTGTCTCATCTGTCAACACAGCGTTCGTGCCAAAAAAAAAAAAAAAAAACCAAGGTGATGTTTCTAGCAAGCCAGAAACCCTAGTAACCAGAGTCTCCTGTCTCATTGTGCCTTTCTGACCACAAAGTGTGACTTTCTTGGATAACACAACCTCTGACACAGTGAGCAGAAATGCTTTGCTGGTGAGCAAATGTCTCTACTGAAATACCACTCCACAGCTTTTCATTGTGGACAAGATGGAAGTACTTTGGAAGTTCTTGAGGAGATTTTGTGCCCAGAAAGAACAGCCTCAGCCCTGGCTTTGTGGTGGTGGAGGAGGGAGATTTTAAGGCTGGGGAAGGTGTCCTGGCTGTCATTTCCAGCTGTTCTCTTCACCAGTGGAAAGGCCAAGGAAGCCAAGGCTTGCTCTGTGTGTGTGTGGACATGCATGTGTGATGCTGACTTCTGGTTTGCAACACGCTAAAAATATTTTCCTCCCCTTCCCTTTGACTGCAGTGGCTCCTGGCAATCCCCTCTTCTGTCTTCTCACCATTATCAGTGCTGGTACATGTTACTTTTATTCTTTGGTTGGTTCAGATACAGCTCTACTCCTTTAGCTTTTCTCTTCCTCCTCTTCCTTCCTGGATGCAAACTACTGAGGCTATAAAAATCTCCTCTCTGCGAGCAGAAAAATGTATTAAAGAGCTTGTGATCAGACTCACTTATCCATTATGCCAGAGTTAACTTTAAAGATCCTTGTGTCATATGCATGTGACAATAGTCTTGTAGTGAGCTAATGAAAACAATGGAGAGGAAGTATTATTTTATAGCTACTAAGTCAGCCAAAGTGTTTGGTAATACTGAGGCAGTAGTGATGTGAGTTTATAGTGATTAAGATGACCTGAGTGGCTGTCACTCACTTAGCTGAAAGGTCTGAAGTGAAACATTTCACTGACACTTCCCCACTCCCCACGAAGGTATTAATGATTACTTTGAGAGAGGAGAAAAGTACCTGGCTTTTCTATAATTAAAAATGTTAGTTAGGTATGGAAGTTGGGTCAAGTGTTTATCCTTCATTTTGATTATCTTTTTCAATGGATCTTGAATCCTGGGATGCCTGGATATGTAGCTGTTTAAGCCACATTGCAGCATCTTGCACTGTGCTGTTGCTATCTTTAGTACCCCTGTGTTGCCTTCCCCTTGTAATATCGTTCATGTGTAAAGCTTCAGGCCAGACATACATGAGCATTTCTGCATGGCAGAAATTTCGTCTTCCTCTAGGGACTTCTGGATCTATTGGCCTGTTTTGAACTGACCCCAAAACCTCTATGGAGCTCTGCATTCCCAAAGCCAGGGCTCAGCCCTCCTTGCACCTGCACGGGGTAGCGAAGGTGGCCAGGCTTCCTCCTGCTGGCATGCACTCGTTGGAGGGGTTTGCTCATTAATCATTGAGGACTTGAACCTGGAAAGGTGCTGGATGTCCCGAACAACTCCTGAGTCAATGGGAGTTCATGGCACTCAGTTTCTTGAAATATTTCACATTCTGGAAGTTGGGGCATATAAAATGTTTGTGCTTTTACCTCACAAAGCCACAAAGCTCTTCAGAAAAGGGCATGGAGCATACTATAAATGAAGTATTCAGAGGGGAAAACAAAAATTTCCTGACTTATTCTTGGCAGCAAATACTTGATCATGACATCTGGTCTAAGAAAATGTACAGACTCTCAACACTGCCAGTTTATTTCACCAACAAACCAACATACAGGTTATTGATTGTGAATGTAGCCAGGGAATGTGAGGATTCCACATGCCTCCTTATGTCTCCCCATGGGATCTTTTTTAATAAGTTGCATAATACTTTTCTATATTAGAGGATTGTAAGATAGACATGGTGGATCTCTTCTTTACTTAAATAGACTGGTTATGTTTTCTCTTTGAAGGAAATGCAAGCAAAGAATGAATAGTTTGTGAACAGTGTTAAATTAAAAAGCATGACTTCAAAGGCCTTTTAAACAATTTATTCTAAAACTCAGCCCACTGATGGTGTTACAAGTGAAATAACTAATTATGTGGGAGGCTAGTCAAGCACTGATTTAGGATTTGGTTTCTTGGTCTGATAGATAATGCTTTAATAGCAAGAAAAATAATGCATGACTTAAATCTTTGGACTTTAGTTCAGGTAGACCCTTTTCTGAGAACAAGTTTGCATATAACCTGTAACAATTTTCTTGGAAAATGTGAAAGCCACTTGAATATGTTTATGTGGACCTTGGCTGACTCTAGAGATGCTTCCCATTAGAGACTGAGAGCAAGGTTAAAGAAGGATAAGGGAGTGTCGTAATGGAAGTATTTTACTTCTTTCAAACTTAAGTTAATTTAGAATATCATTGCTTTTACAGAATGTAAGGGTATTTATCTGGAATATCAGGCACAGTTTGACAGTGATCATGTTACTTAGAAACACAATGGGGCTTAGTGGGCCCAACATCTTTCCTTTATATCATCAGCACATGACAAAGTAAGACTCCAAACACACAACTTTAGCATTTAACATGTGAAGACATGGAGATAAAATTCCTTTCTATGCACTAGAGCACTGAACCCTTTTTCATTTTGGCAAGAAAGTTAAAAAAAAGGACAGCTCTCTGTAGTTACTTGTTTTCTGTTTCTTCAGTTTTAGTGTAACTTGTGGTAATGTTTCATCTTAGCCTGTTTGGTGCATTTTCATGTGGCAAGTGATTGTGCCAATTCTAAACTGCCCTGGCTAAGCTGCGCTCCTGGCCCTGGCTCGTGCAACGGGGGAAAATTCCCTCAAATAGTGTTGACTTTTGCCTGCAGGTTTCTAACAATTCTTAAGATCAAAACGTTACCAGAGAAGTACTTGCTGTGACAAATTCTGCTTGTGAAAGGCATCTGGACACTTGGGTTTACTTCATCTGTCATCTAGCACTTATCACTGAACAAAAATTAAAGAAATCCTCAGGCTCTCAGTCAAGGTGGTTGTTTTCAAAGCAGTAAGCTTGACTTTGTAGGGTTTTTATAAACTGTCTGCGTGAAGTGCATGTCCTGACACTGCAAGTATGTTATGTTTGTTTGTAAACTTGTTTTGGATGCCAGTACTAACTTTTTGTACCTGGTTGTCCAGTTGCCATATGCTGTGGTTTTATGTTCATATTGGATATGCAGTTTGGGCATTTAATTTCTTTAGGCAGAACCTACTTTAACATGGCCCGTGTTTTGTCTTTTCTAGGAATAACATGCTTGGAAGTACTTGGTAGTGTTGACCACCTGTACCCCAGCACAAAAGCTCCAGCTTAATCCATTTCAAACGCTTCCCTTGGAACATGGGGGAAAATGGTGATGAAAAATACTGTCAGGCTGGCCAGATATTTGAAAACTTTGTACAAGCATCAACATGCAAAGGTACCATTCAGGCCTTTAATATTTTGACTCGCCAACTTGAATTAGATCCTTTGGACAATAGAAACTTTTACACTAAACTGAAGTCAAGAGTGACCACATGGAAGGCCAAAGCTTTGTGGAACAAGCTTGATAAAAGAGCAAGTCACAAAGAATATAAACGTGGAAAATCTTGTATGAACACTAAGGTAAGTGAAGTTCAGTTTTGTATTTCATACCTTAGAATCTTTTAAACTTGTTTTTCTGCAGAAACTATGTTTCTACCATCACATGCAATGTGTCACTTCCTTTAGTATACCTTTTGAACCTATGACTGATACCAACAGATTCTGATAAATTTTTAGGTATTTTTGTTCTGCAAGTTTTGTGAAAACACAGCGTGTAAGAGTGATCCTAAAAGCACCCCGCTTTACAATCTGCCCCAGTTATGGCAGAAAAGTTTTCTTCCCTCTTTAGACATCGGTATCAATCAGGCATAAGATGTAAACCCATGAGGCAGTAGGCTTCATTCTAGGCTCACAAGAACCACTTGCTTTATTAAACAGTGTTTTGCAAGATGCAAATCATAGCATGTTCAGCAGCTCAGTTGCTGCTTTGTGCATGCTGTAAGAGACTGTGCTGGGCAAATGCATTTCAACAGCCGTTCCTAAACTGATAAATGCTAATTTTTTTTTCCTAAGCCAATAAATGGCAAATTTTCTATGGTAAATGCTGCTTGGAGGTCTGGGGATCTGCCTTTGTCACCTAGCATCAGCTTTAGTTGCTAAACAACAGCAAAAGAAAGTCCTGCACTATTTATGCTTTTAAGTACTTGCCTGTAACTGCTTTTTCACAAGCGCAATGTGGATAATTGCTCTGTGCTAGTCACTGAAAGATATGATCTGCTTGGTTATGGGGAGAGCAGGATATGATCTTGTCTTCAGCAGAGCATGCAATTTTGTATTTTAATAGAACCACTGAACATATTTGTAAATCTTGTTGACAGAATTGTGCAAAATACTCCAGTTCATGCTACTTGTTTCATCTAGCTATCACAGTGTATTTTTTTATAGCTTTGTCTCAGAGCAACTCGCTTATTTATTGCGAGTGCCAGCTAAAAGTTGCCCCAAGAAGCATAAGTTTTAGGAAGCTGCTTGACTGTGTAGAGGTAGAACAGAGAGCAAGGACATACTGGAGGGCAGCTAGGCACCAAACTGTGGAGGACTTTTTAACTGAAAAGGTCACTCAAGTTTTATACTATGGACCAGTAGGCAAGCAGTGTTTAAAGTCTCTTTCTTCTTGTTTGCATCATTGCACTGAAACTTCTCAAAAGCAACAGGGAGAAGGACACCTCCAGTATATATAGAGCCCTCTGGTTTTATTTATAAATTTTAAATAAGCTCCCAGAGGTTATTAACTTTTTCTAAGGCATTAAATGTTCTCATTACAGTTTTCTTTGGAAAATGAAGAGAGCCATTACAGCCGTTTTCACTGTTTTCCCAACAGCCTCTGTTTTTCTCCTTTCCTTTTTCCCTTTTTTTCCGTTTTTGACTTGTGCTTCCTTCCTCCCTTTTGTTCTTTTGAGAAGGCCTTGAATATATGTCATAGAGCATCTTTGTGGTGAAAACAGACAGGAAAGGGAAGGGAAGAGAAAATGACTGATGACTAACAAATTACAGGAGATACGCATAGGTGAGACACTTGTGGAGTACAGCCCCAGGTCCAAATTTCCACAGTTTAAGGAATTATTTACAACACAAAGAAGCAGTTTTAAAACCCATGTGAAAAACAAAAAATTAAGTCATTCTCTCATAAGTGTGACATTACAAAGCCAAGGCCTATTTCTGCAAAGTTCTTAAGCAGGGTGATTAATTTTTATATATGGTGAGAAGACTCATGGAAATCGCTTGGTACATAAAATACACCCTGTGCAATGCTTAATAAAGGTGCCAAGCAGGAGGCTAATCAATATCTTTTGCAGTGCCGAAAGTTTGGAATTGCTCCTCTTTGGGAGTAAGGGTTTTGTGGCATGGTGTAAGTATATGCAGAAATTAATGGACGTATCTATGATGCACATACGATCAAATTGCAAATTAATACAGAATGTCTCAATGTGTGTATAGATATTCTGTGAAATACTTGTAGATGTTCATTATAAACCTGGACTGTGGCCAGACCTGCACTTCGCTGTGTTGTCACTGATGTAACAAGAGAAACATGAATCTTCAGACTGCTGTAAATTAAAGCAGTAACCATGGTCTGTGGGCTCTGTGGGGCTATCTACCAAACATTCCTCCCACATGAGTCGGTCTGCTGTGAAAGCCTAGCTGTGCAACATGCATGAGAGGAGATGCATTGTGAGAAGACTGCAGACTCGCTGACCATTTCAGTGGCGTACTTTGACAGCCCCACTTACAGATAAAGGAATTCTCAGAAATGCTGGTGCAGAGAGATTAGGATGTAATATACATACCAGTTTTCCTTTCATGCATCTGGCCATTTTAAGTTTGTCTTTCTTGCATGTTATGCCAGCTACCATTTTTTAGTAGCAGAGCAGGCAAATGGGAGTTAGCAGGCTAAATCCTGACAGTGGTGCCCAGCATGCACCTCTGTGGAATTGCCTGCGAATTGGTTGAAGTAGATCAGCCTGGAGTGAAAATTTAACTTGTTAAAGCAGGATCACAAAATGAGCTAAGTGAATTTTTGCAATTGCAGTTCTGTAAAAAGAGCCAAGGTTGCTAGTAGGCATAATCTTTTTTAAAAAGTGACTTGAAGGCTTTGTAGGAGGTTGTGGCCATGAGCTCTATAGCTGAGTTTGCAGCTCACAGTTCTCAGATATGGCTTTGCAACCTGCCTAGCTTCTTGCAGTCTTCCTAATCTTTGCATGAGATAAAGGAGGTAAAACACAGTCGGGATCTAAAGTACTCATGGTTATCTTTTTTTTTTTTTTTTTTTGTTAACAAACTGAGAGTCTGCTGGCTCACCCTAAAACTGTTCTATTTTTTTTGGTTTTGTTTTTCCACAGAATTTAAGAGCTGAGTGTGTACTTGTTGATTTTTGTGCTTCTAAACTCTTCAGCCTCGCTTAAGTTACACGTTACAATATACACAAGTTTAATACATACAGAACGTTCCACTCCAGCTAAATAACAATAATCCCGTGTCTTAACTGCTCTTGAAGAACATTGCCAAATATGGCTTTCAGAGTTTCTACAATGATATGTTTTTAAGCTGGGTGAATAAAACCAGTTCAGCAATTTTAAAGTTCAAACCCACTGCTATTTTGGAGTTACCTTACTGTGGACATTATTTGCCCTGTAATTCTTTATAAAAGAAAAAAAAAAACCACACCCCAAAATAAAAACAAAGTTCTGTAGAAAGACATGCCCAAAACTGAGGCAAAAGCAAACTTTTTTTTGAAACTGTAGGAGTCTACATGTACATATGTTAAATCTTTATGAACCATACTGGCTTCCATCGCAAACTTGTAAAATGGGAATGAGCACTATTCAGTTCTGCTTTTTGTGGAGCTGGCATTTGCACAGTTCGCCAGTATTAGTGAGGAACAGAAGCCTGTCTAAGTAGGCAAAACTCTAGAGATCATACTATGGTTTTTGCAAGCATGTCTAGAAAAAGAGCAGGAATTTATTATCCTGGCAAAGTCTCTCTCTCCTTTTCATGTTTTACTAATCAATACTAAGTAGTGTACTTGGAATCTGTGATGATTATTTGTTTCTTCATGGAATTAAGCTAGCTAAGAAATGCAATCTAAAGTTGAGTGAAGCTAGGTAGAAATTTGCTAGCTAGACAATTGAAGAGTACTAAAGGTTTAGCATATGTTCTTCAGCATGCTAACAGTCTGAATGACTCTTTGAATTTTTGAAGATGCAAAACAATACAATGATGAACAAGAATTCATCCAACTAGTTGCAGAGTGTATTCAATAGCCTTTTAAAGACGTGTTCTATGAAGATTTATTTGAACCTCTCTGTATGGAGTAGATTCTTTATTTGTACTTGATTTACTGGCAGTTTACCTATGTAAATGATACCAATATATGCATGCACATATAAATGAGGCTCCCACGGATGCTGGAGATAGATATGTATATGGATCAGAGGGCAGAATCTAGCTCATGCTGCGCACCTGAAATTCTGGCTCTCCCGTGACTGTAGATTCATGCTTGAGGATGACAGAGGTGGTTGCACATGAAAACATCCTAGACTTAGTGTGAAGGGAGGTGTTGATTCTCTAAAGCATGCAAATGTAGTGTTGTCTTCCTCCTCAGGTGTGTAGGCTGTTTTTTCAAAGCACTTGCTTACACTTGAGAAATAAGAAATCTTTCTTTAAAGTGCTAATGTGTAATTACCAGCTGCCTTGGTCGACTGTAGGATTTCTCTCCTGATGTACTGAGATTCAGTGATCATGTCGGGCACTGGAGGGAGGACAGTGGCAAATTCCTGTCTGCAGCTTTTGTCTCCTGAGCATTGTCTCTATTGTAGACCCTACCTTGGGCATGATTCCTGGGCAGAGGGCTTATACAGTCTGAGCTGTGGTTTCAAGGCCTAACTGGATGACATTAGCATAAAGGAAGTAAATAAAATAGAGCTAAGAAGTTTGGAGTACAGTGTTTATAAATACATGTGTGCATTTGTAGGTACATCTTTATATAGAATCACCTAAGTTCCTGAAAAACAAATTATCTTGAACTAGGTCTCTGTTGGCTTCTAGTTTTCCATGTTCCTGGACTTGGCCTTTCAAAGCTTGTTCTACGACAGATTAGGTTCCCTTCCAAAAACTCCTGTTGGGAAACTTACTGCAAGAGAATGACTCTAAAATTATTTATGATCCTCTTTCCAGTGCTTATGTAAAAACCATAGTGGCTCTTTTCAGTAGTGTCATGTGCTGCCAGTGTTACCTAGATTGGTGGCCTTGGTGTCTGTGCTGTAGGGGTGGCTCCAGGGGCTCCTGTGCTGGGGTGGTGCGTGTGGTGTGAGTCGGGGTGCAGATGGGGGGAAGCTGGGGGCCAGGGTGTGAGTCAGCTGAAGAGCAGCCCTGGGTCAGAAATGGTGATGGAGGCTGGAGGTTTTGTGACTGACTCAGCGCTGGCTCCAAGCCTTGTCTCCCTGTACTAACCACACTGGTGTACCCATGAATGATACAACGGGGACCATCTTTTTGTCTGCCAAACTTCTGCTCTTTTTCATATTGTCTGCATTTCCAAAGACTGTCAAATAAATCCTTTGGGAGTTAATAAAGCCTGCTTTGCCTAGTGCTCTCCTTCCTGCAGAGCTGAGAAAAGGAGAGATACTCCTGGGCCATGATGGGTGCTGCCTAGCCGTAGGGTGATCAGCAGGATGAGTAGTGGATACCAGGTCTCTCCCCTTGTTATTAGGTAGAATTTGGCTTCTTACCAGTCTTCAGTTGTTTACAAACATCTTAATCTGCAGTCTTGTCCCTCATAGTAAATGAGGCAGGTTGGCTTCTAGATGTCTTCCTCTCCACTGTCTCTGACTTCCTCTGTAGCACTAAACAAATACTTGTCTCTTAATTAAGCAAATCGTCCAGCATGTATAAACCTGCTGGTATTGTGGCTGGATTTCTTCCTAAAGTGCTGGCATTTGTTGATCCTTCAGAGGCAACTCAGATTTTCATCCAGGTTTCTCCTGTTCTGGATGCACTGATACAGAACCCAGTGAATTCGTGTGTTCAAGTGTCATGATTGCTTGTGTCCCTTGAAACAGGTTTTTTGGGTTGGATTGTTTTTTTTTGTTGTTGTTGTTGGGTTTTTTTGTTTGTTTGTTTTGAGAGTAATTGAATTATAAGATGAAAGAAGGGAATGCCAGTTGTGCTCCAACTCAAAAATGTCCTTATTATAATGAAAGCTTTAACCTATTTATTCTGTAAAGAGCAAATATCCAGGTGGCACATCCCTTTTGCTGGACATACTAATGTCCTCAAAATAATTGAAATGGGGAGATTTCCAAACCTGATAGCCAGGATTTATAATGAACACATCAAACTTATCTTAGATGTATTAAACAGCATTGCTAACTTTCTTATTATATTAAAAAAAAAAGGCTTCCTGTAAAGGTCATAAAACTTGAAACTAGAAGTTGATGGCAATAGGAAGTGTAGTGAATAGTGAATTAAAGGTTATGACTTGTCAAAAAAAGACATTTGGCTACCTTTTTTTTTTTTTTAATCCACCCAGACAGTGCTTGGATAGCAGAATCCAGAACGTATTGAGGCACGGGGGGTATCAAGGACCGTGTATTCCGCTGACTTCTTGAGCAGCACCTGGGTGTGTTTGTTGCACTTGAAAGACAAACTGGTTTGCTATCTGTGCTTTGCTTTTGCCTTATAGGGCACGTAAAGCCTTGCAGTGGATTTTCATTATAAATTTATTTTAAAGAATTCTAATAAGTGACGTTTGCAGAGTTATTTCAAAGTAGTAGAAGATATGGAACTAATGGGAATGAGTGGTAAGGGAGGTTTGTTTGATACAAGGGGAGAAGCAGCAAATCACATGAGAGTATACAGTGAAACCATGGTGGTTGAGCATCGTCTATGCTTCTTTAAGACTTTTTAGAGACAGGATAGGGAGAAGCTGGCTTGGGTGATGACAGGACACACAGCAGACGTGCTCTTGAGAACAAAGAAAGTATTTGAATCATCTCTGAGCAGTGTTTTAAACTGATATTGGGCCAAATTACGTCAGCAAAGGCAAATGTCTGGCATGTGATTTGGTAATGAAATCACTTTATTTTTATTAGCCTACAGACATTTCCACAAACATGATTTTTCAGATTTATCAGTGATGAAAAGCATTCAAGCCCAGCCAAACTAACATAATAAGACTTTTTTCATGCATTTGGGAATTTAAAAATTTTTCTCTTGCAAGATAACAGTCGCTTTACATGAGTACTTTAACAGCAACGTGCTCTTTGTCCCTTGCTCAATGGCTTTGCAAGTAATGGAGAGAAGGGAACTGTCCCACCCTGACCTGGTTTCCTAGATATTTTCTCAAGATTCGTAGAGGGAGTGACACCCAGTTACTTTCACAAAACCCGCTGCTATTGTCAGCACAAGTGGCTTAATTAAGTTTGAATGAAACAAAAGGTTACGACCGACTGGGGAAGTTCTGGCAGCTGTGGCTTTGCAGGGCCGATGGCTTGGAGCGTGTAAAGCGACCTGGCTGGGCTCGGAGCCCCTGTCAGGCAGGAGATGGGAGGAGGGCAGAGGGGAGAGGGCAGCTCCTGCCCGGCCCCTCTGCCCAGCCCCCGCCCATGCTTTGCCTGGCTCAGGCTTCCCCCTGGCTTCAGAGACCCTGATGGTACCAGATGTGGTTGTCATGACTTTGTTGTTAGCTACGTTTCCAACTTCGCTCTGGTAATGTTTGTGTACTGATAAGTAAGGAAATAGATAACTTTTGCTACCAAGAAGTGATTAAACACTTGGCTGCTAAAAAACAGATTTCAGACAATAAGGCAATTTCCTGTCTCCTACAGTTCAGGTCCTTCCTGAGGTTCCCATGTCTGTCCTGAGAGCTGGGGTTTTGGAGATAGGGTTGCTTGCTTTTTTCCTCTCTCTGATGACAAACTCAGTTCTAGGGTATTTGCTGTTTTAGGCATCTGTGAAGAGAGCTTTTAATACACTTTTGGTAGAATGTAAAATGTCACAGTTCTAAGAAGCGTATACATATTTTT
This sequence comes from Merops nubicus, assembly GCF_000691845.1. NCBI lineage: Eukaryota > Metazoa > Chordata > Aves > Coraciiformes > Meropidae > Merops > Merops nubicus. Next base: position 11 of record NW_008597920.1, on the reverse strand, counting down.
ATATGTATATA
>NW_008597919.1:317-9569 GCF_000691845.1 Merops nubicus | reverse complement strand
CAGCGTAGGGCTACAAAGATGATAGGGCTACATAAGGGAGTGGAGCATCTCCCTGATGAGGAAAGGCTGAGGGAGCTGGGTCTCTTTAGCCTGGAGAAAAGGAGACTGAGGGGTGACCTCATCAATGTTTACAAATATGTAAGGGGTGAGTGTCAGGAAGATGGAATTAAGCTTTTTTCTTATAGGACAAGGGGTAATGGGTGCAAATTGGAGCATAGGAGATTCAAGGTGAATATCAGGAAAATTTATTTTACTGTGAGGGTGACGGAGCACTGGAACAGGCTGCCCAGAGAGGTTGTGGAGTCTCCTTCACTGGAGACATTCAAAACCCGCCTGGATGCCTTCCTGTGTGGTGTACTCTAGGTGACCCTGCTCTGGCAGGGGGGTTGGATTGGATGATCTTTCGAGGTCCCTTCCAACCCCTATGATTCTATGATTCTATGATTCTAACTCAGCCCTGAAAACTCCAACGATGGTGCTGCAATATCGCCAATTAATCAGCAGCTATCCTTCACTAACCTTGTATTTAAACCACCCTCACTACAACTTAAGTGCATTATTATTCTTGTCCTGTTCCCCATAGACAAAGAAGACAGTTTATTACTTTCCTCTTTGCAGCAGCCTTTCCTATATTTGAATCTAAATCTTATATCTTTCTTTCAACTGACTAATTTCTTTCTAATGCTGATACTCCTGATTTATTTTCTTTGGACTTGCAAGAAAGTCATGAACCAACAGAAGTATGACATGGAACTGTAAGCACACTGTTAATTTCCTCAGTGTTAGCCTCTTCACTACCAACATATGCAAATGGCACTTGCCTACTGCACTTAACACTTGCTAAATGCTGCAGTTTTTAAACTAGAACTGTCTCTTAGAAGTTTTACTAGGAAATCTGTTGAATAAGCGATTAAAACCAAATATCTGCCTAACTTAAAATCATTCAGAAAAAAACCCCAACAAACACATCAAAACAAAACTGAACACAAACAACATAAAAAACCCCAAGCTTCATCAATTTAAATTTTGTACTCTGTGTTATGGTGTGACTTACCCTTGCATCATTACATTATCTGTTCAATGCATGTTGTTCTGAAGTATTGTTTCATTAGCTAAGTGCTTAGAGTGTTGCATTTCACATACAACCATTCTGAGTTGCTATTCAAAAACAGGGGGCACAAAAAGAAACATGTTTTCTTAGACCTGAAAAAAGTTATTTACATTAAGCAAGAATGATAAGGAAGTGCAGTATATTGCAAAGATAAACGGTTCCTTTTGAAAGAGTTGACAATGACAGCTGTAGGCGATAGCTGTAGCAGATCAGAGGGATTCCCTTGCTCTTCATATCTCACATGGGTTAGGTGTCATCACTCCCCTGACTCTTGTTAAATATTGCCAGTCAAATTTACTAGCCAGTTTCCCCAAGGCAGGGCTGCTGGAGTGTTGAATCAAAACCGTCAAAACAGAAGTGATCATATTACATGTTAAGCATAGCTGATCCCTTATTAAGTGTTAATATGAAATGACATCATTAAAAGATGTCATCTGTCATTAATGAAACAATGAGCCTCTAACTACATACCCTTCACCGGTTCATCACTAGTGATTAGCAACAATGGGCTTTTTTTTTTTTACTAAAACAATACTATTCTCTTTTGACACTTGCCCAAAATATTTTACTGTACTGTATCACCAGCACTGTGACGCTAGCAGAGTGTGAGCATCCGTGCACATTGTTCCTTACTAGTCAAAGCTACCCAGGAAGCCTGAGCAGATGTACTACAAAATAGAAATGCATGTATGAGATAGCACATTCCAAGTATGTTTGCCAAAACATTTCCAACCACTTATCAGCTGTGGAGTTGCTATTTGCATTTTGTACTCTAGACTTGAAAGCATTACAGCTGCCTGTGGCAAAAAATGAAAGGCAAAACTTGTTGGAAGAAAATAAATAAAACAAAACCATTTCCTGTGGGACAACTCAAAGTCTCACCTCATCATTCAGAGACATCACGGATTCTGTGTTGCCTCTGTTCATTAATAATGCAGCAACTGTCTTTCAACCACTCTTTCTTCAGAGTAGCTTTTTCTTTGGAGGCGATATGAGTCATGTGATTACCTCACTCATCTAGAGTCAAAGGCTAAAATCTGATAGAGGTTCTCACTATCAACTAGTCTATAATTTGGCACCCAGAGAAGCTGTAATAAATGGGTGTTTACCTACTCAATGAGGAATTTCATTTCACTCTCCGCCTCCAATGTCATTACCTACACAATAGGAATGAGCAACGGAAATTCACAACATAAGCTATAACAGGTTTACTGCTTAAACTGCATCTCAAAATAACTTTTTTAACTGGAAACTACCAGCAAACTAATCAACAACACGAGAAGAGAATTTTGTTGACATGATGAAACAAATGGTATTTGCTTCTCCTAAAAGCAGAGAAATTTTTTATAGTCCAAACAAACCGTTTCTGCTGTTCTCAGTATTGTTCTCCTTGCTGAATAAAAAATAAGTACTCCTAATTTTCTTTTCTTAGAAAACATTTGAATAAAAGACTGTCATTAAATAAAAATTAGATGAATATTTCTGTTTGACTGAAAATTGAAATACATTTTCTATCTTGTTGGAAAAAGCTTATGTGCTCAACAGGGTAAGTAATATGAAAATATTGTTCAATTAACTTGGTATACCATTTACACTTCTACTTGGAAAGCATATTGCCAGTCAGAAAACAAATCACACTTTTACCATATATCCAGTTAAAAACACGCACAATAACTTACTCTGAATAATAACATTTCTTTTTCAAGACTTGGCAGATTACTAGGGAAGAAACTGAAATATTTGTGAGTCAAAGAACACTGAAAATGGTAATATTTTAATCAGGTGTGGGTTTGGGTGTGTTCTGATTTTTTGGTTTTTGTTTTTGTGAAATGTATTACAGTACCATTTTAAAACTAAGATATGAAAGACTAGTGCAGTTTCATGTAATATCTCTCCACTGTCCTAATCTTAACAACCTAATTTCTAACCAGTTATATTTCTGTGAGTATGAAAACCACTTTTTTTTTCCCTTTTCTTACACACTGTGGAGATATTTTAGTACAGAAATACAATATTATCTAGTCGATTACTGATATCACTGAAGTAGCTGTGTAGTCATCCTGTGATCCTATGCAAGAAAACACAGCAAGAAAAGTAGGTAGTCATTAAGGAAGCAATAGAAGCCACTGAAAATAAAATATTTTACACTCTTTTTATCCAGAAGAATATATAGAGACATTTGAAGCTTATGCTTCTTTGTTCTTTAAGCCTTGAATATATTACCTGCCCAAAACTTGGGAAAGTGACCACAAGGTAACTCCCACTTAAGTTTAAGTGAACAAGTCAGAGTTCCTGTGTTTTCTAAAATAAAATACATGTATTTTAAGCATTTAATTTGGTATTTCTGCTGTTTGCTACTACTTTAGAGTGACTGGACTAAGTAACTTCTTTAATGTTAAAACAGGCAATATATCATCATAGCCAAACATGCTTTTTTTTCATTAAGATATAGAAGAAATTGAAAATGATAAGTACACAATCCTTTCTGCAACCAAAGGAAAATAATTTCTTAAAAAACAAACAAACAAACAAACAAAAAAAACCCACAAAAAAGCCAAACCCACAAACAAACACACACAACTGTTTTTTAATGAAAGTATTTTGTTTCTTTTCCCAAAACCCACCAAGATGATAATTTACATATTTTAATTTTTTTTGGTCTGTAAGAAATTAAAGACCACTGAGAGGAAGAGATAGTCCCAGAAAATCTACAGTGAAAATCAAGTTCTCATCCCTGAATGTACTGGCTACATGCAGGAGCTGCACAGCTCCAGCCAGTCTGGGTGATTTCAGTCATCATAGAAAGCTCATACCCTGGACTTTTCCAGCCGTGTCTTCAGGCGCAGAATAGTGACAATCAAATTATTTCACATTATTCAAATTATTTCTCATGCAATAAAATATGTTAATTAGATGTTTCCACATGTCAGCGAATATTGCTTTCCACAGTGACACTTAGAGTTGTGATTCTCAGAAGAAGACTAAACCAAAATGAAAGCTTTTTCTCTGCAAATCTGTGTTCCCGTACCACCAATGACTATACTTTGATAGAGTGCAGTAGACTTTTTCTCCCTTTTTTGTGCACCTTCCTTTGACTAAAAGAATAGCATATTTCAATCTCCAGCTATGAAAAATGTATCTTTCACTGACAATAAAATTGCAATAGCTTCAGCTTGTACCTGAGCACAACTGTGAAAGTTTATAAACTGAAATTCAAGAAAAATATATGAATTGTTAAAAAAAAATCCACCAAACTACATATTACCAGTTACGAGGCCTGACTTATGTCTTATCAGAAATTAACTCACTTTTTATCAGAACTTGACTTTTATCAATCACTGACTTGTGATTTATCAGAAATCAATCTTTGCTAGACATCATCATTCTCCCTCTGTGCTCTCTGGTACTGACTAGGTGAAACTGGACCTACACTAAGAAGTCACCAGAAAGGGGGAGAAATGGAAAGGTGCAGTGGAGAGCAGGAGAACGCAGTATGGATCAGACCTCAGCGTTTTTCCTTGTTGGAGAACCTGAATATTTGTTCTTGTTCTAAGACTCACAAGAACAGCAATAAGGAGCAGAAAAAATACCAGATGTTATATTTTTAGTAATTATTTCAGACTATTTTAATTATTTGTGCGCTGCCAGGAAAGAGGTGAATAACCTAAAATTTCAAAATCTTCACAGTAAATATGTGTGTTAGAAAGCTTCATGTGCTAAGGAGGGCAAACACTACCATTTATTTTGTATAGTCCTACATGTCTTGAGGGTAATTGCCACTGGACTGTTATCCCCACTCTACATGTCGAGCCTTGATGTAAAATCAATAAGGAGCCATGTTGCCAACATTCTTCACGCACCTGTGTTACCCGTGGAGGGTATCACCATCCTCAGAGACAGGCTCCCTTCGGGACGTGGGAAGAAGCTCACTGCAGCTCTCCTGTTTGGCACGGCCTCACTGCCAAGGGTCAGCAATGGCTTAGCGAGCCCCCGGCATCTGTGGAGTGAAAGTGCAAAGTGAGACAAAGATGATTTGGGTAACTTTGACGCTCTGTCAGCAAGTCCCAAGAAACAGGAAGCAGAAAGGTTGTTTTCCACAATAGAGGTGACATCCTACTTTGAAATGGCAATTGGAGTTGCTTTGTAACAAACCTGGTGTTAAGACATGACAGAAATAAACCCACAAGAACAGCCATCTTGCCAAATACACTTCAACTCACATAAAAGCTTGTCTTAATAGCCCTCAATTATATTTTTTTCTCCAAGAACATAGTTTCCTTTCAAGCTTGTCGTAAATGAAGCTTCTCTTCACCTTATAGCTGAACTAGATCTTTAACAGACTCTACACTTCAGTTTACTTCATGAAGAAACAGCACCAAAAATAAGTTATATGTGAAGGAAACCCCAGAAAACCCCAATGAACTACTGCTTTCTGCAAACAAGCTGTAGTAGATCTCCCTCCTTGCTTCCATTCTCCTGAAATACTGCAGGGCATCTGTTTCTCAGCTCATCACCACAAAACTGCCAGTCTCAGAGGAGCTCCATTTCTCCAGAGAATGGGCATCCCTGTAAGTCATTGGCATCTTTCAAACTGAGATTTGAAAAGACTCCTGTATAGGTTACAAAGTATTTGAGTATATCAGGGTGCAATAGTAACACATCCCTTCTGGATCAGGTATTTGTATATCAACCTGTTATAATGTATATAGATAGAAAATTACTACAGTCTATCCTCAAATGAAATTACGCCAAGTAAGGCCTGGTTGCTGATGTACCAAATCATCACTTCCAAATATGGTGATTATAGTGCTCACAAATATACTTGAATTGCCATCTGGATCTTGTTCCTGGATATTTTGCTTTATGGAACAGAGCTCAGTTATTTTCCTACACCTCATGCTTCCAAAGCTCAAGGCAAACATTTTACTGAAGCACATGGGAGAAAAAGACAGCTAATTTCCATGGCACAGGTGGGAAAAAGATTATAACCGCAGCTCCTCACCTGCGCTGACTGCATACCATGCTCAGTTGTCACTGCTAGGATATTAGATATTGTCTAGTCAAATAAGATTAGTGAGGCAACTGTTCAGAGAAGCATCTCCTGCCTGCCTCACTACTGGAGATGAGGAGGCAAGCATGACCCCAATATTGTATGAAACAAATGCAGCAATTTCTACTGCTTCTTCAAGCAATCCCCTCCACTCTCCCGCTAAGTCTTAAAACTGAGAAAACTTAGTAACATATTTGTCTATCTTTTAAAAGCAAGATTTTCATCAGAAAATAGATTGTGATGGAGAGATGACAGCATGTTTGGTCTCATCTATGCATGTGTACTGTCAGGACATCTTGTATGGGAATGCCAAATGAAGTCACAAACTTGCAGGGGTCTGTGTATTTTTTTGCCTTCACTTCCTAGAACAACAGTTTTTACAACAAAGGGCCTTATACATTGGAACTAAGCAATCCTAAGGGAAGTTTTGAACCTATTGAATTTGTGTTGCTGAGCCATAGCACATGGTGCAAAGTCAACTAGAACATGATGGCTTTTCCTTACTGTAAGAAATCTTTTCTGTTTTAATCAATGTGCACAATGTTACTGAAAATGGATAGCAATTTTTCAAGGATATGAGAGCACCCTGTGAATCACTGCACAGACAAATCATTTCACCAAACACTGAAATGCACCTTTGTTCAGTATAGCTATTAAAAGAGAGTGAGTGTAAGTTATGCATCTATGACTAAACAGGAGTTTGGCCAAAAATAAAAGTTTAGCATTACAATTACATGTTTTTGTATCCAAGAGAATCTTGGATTATAGGTGCTTATGAGAATAACCTCCACGGAAAAAAAAAATCAACAGAGTTCAGTTCAAAGCTCAATTGGTGAATGTAGGACATACTGATGAAACATAGCATTTCCCACGCTGCTTTCAAAAAAAACAGTCAGAAAACAGAATATCTCAAGCAAAAGTGAGTGTATTATGAAAATAGGGCATCTATAGGTATATGCATCATTTAAACAAGCTAAAAAAATCAGCACATCTTTTTATCAGTCAATAGTTTCAAAGTGCTAACTCAAAAGTCCCCACCTAAATCCCACATGATCATGAGCTAAGTTAGCACCTTCCTATTCCTAAAAGGCATAGGAATTCCTCTTCAGTCTATTGGAAATCTCATTTATCTATGTATCAGTACCTGTCTGAGTAAAAGTGAGCTATTTAAAGAAACAATTCTGCTAGTGTTACCGGTTACAACATTAAACTTTTTTTTTTTTTTTCCCACACATAACAGAAGATTATTCCTGTATCTGCTTATAGCAGGAACACAAACTGCAGGAACTGTTTCAATTCCTCCAGTCCTCATGGAATATGCAACTGTACATTTACAATTAAATTATTGATAAGCTACTTCTATTGTCATTCGTATGTGAGTTACTAGAAATTAAAGCAAATACTAAACTTCTAAATATAGTGTGCCTGGAAAAAAAAAAAATATGTTCATAGGCTCTAGGATTCCCCACAGTCCCAAAGGGACTTTCATAACCTCACAGGTATCTTCAAGTCCTAGAATTTGCATTCTGCTTCCCAGCTCAGCTTGCAGATGTTTAAAAATACATGCAACAAGACAATTCGCTTTTGGCTACACATCTAAGAGGTTCAAACATCTGAATTATTCTGTCTGAGGTCAACTGCAATGTATGTGCCAAATTAGGTTGAAATCCATCTGGGAAGAGCTATGAAATACTAAGATCTTTGGTGCTTGGGATTTTTGCCTATTTCTGACCAATGCACATCCTCTCAGATCTTCTTCCAGGAAAAGGGCATATTTTCAGGAACTTAATCTGAAATACAATGAATTTGAAGACTTCAGTTATTTAAATTTTCTGTGCAAAAAGATATAAAATGTGGATTACAATAGAAAAATATCATAACACTGTCCACTGGTTTCTGGAATTCTAGAAGATAAAGGATGTACATCCTATCATATGCACTTATGTGCCAACAAGATAACAAGATTTGCAATAAAGATAAAACAGAGACTTCCCTAAGCTTTAACAATCTATATCTCTATACTTTTCACTATAACCAGGTAATATTTTCCGGGAGCTCAGAATCAAGGCATATATCTTGCTAAAGAGATACACATCCAGGGTAATTCCACCAAAATGTTGTTATACTGTATAAATATACTACTATCTATCTATATATTTCAGTATAATTCAGCTAGTTATCAAGAGAACTGATATTCATCCCACAATCTTTGGATTTTATTTTTTTACAATTCAAAATTGTGACTGAGTAACTCAAGTAACTCTGACAATTCACGCTCTAAAATAATTTCACATAAATTTCTATGTGATGGATGATATTTCAGATAATAACTATCTCCTGAAACATTTCAACACAATTAAGGGAGAGCTAAACAGAACTCAAGTGGTTCTGCTCTTCAGGGATTTGTGTTTAAGTAAATTCCCAACCCCCACTCTAAAAGAAATTTTTTGCTTTCTCTTCTCCTAGAATAGATAGCACCAATACTAAAACTACTTTTAGGAAGGGACAACTTAAACCAGAATTATCTATAAATGAAAATGCTAATGACATTATCATTTTTTTCTTTATTAAATATATTGGATTTCATAAGCCCAAGTAGGAATTTCAAACATCTAAAGTGAAGTCAAATAGTTATCTGCCTTCAGTACTGTTAATCTCTGTCCCACTCACCCCAGCCTACTTCCACTGGCTCATCAGTCTTGTCTTACTTCTCTTTCCAGGAATAGGGAATAGAAAAATCAAAGAATATTGGAGAATGGACTGAGATGCACTTGTAAATATTAATTTAAATTCTGAAAACTCAACACTATGTGCCAGCTAAACCTTTTAAAAAATATTCAGCTTACTACCATAAACCTGGAATGTAAGCCTCACATATGTTTTAATGAACTGATTCAAAAAATGCTCAAGATTGCCATCTATCAAGAAGCTAAAGAAAAAAAAAAAAGAATTTATGTAAGAAGTATTTTGTGGTATATGTTTCTTCCCTAATTATCTGAAATCATAATCTAAATAGATGATATTCAACCAAGGTCCTCTATCTATACCAGTATGCTATTATAAAAGGGGAAAAAAAAAATCGTCCTTATCA
>NW_008597919.1:0-305 GCF_000691845.1 Merops nubicus | reverse complement strand
AGAATCAGAATCTATTAAATCTGTCTTGTATGACATATAATTATGTGTGAGATGTAAAAATCTATCTTCTTTAACACAATATGAAGCTGCTTATGATTTGACTTCAAAGAACAGAAACCATCACAAAAGTAGTAGAGAAAACCGCCATTTCTAGAAACATGGAATTGAAACGTTAGATCCATTCTGTAAGCTAAGGGTGCCATGATAAATACATAATTCACTTCCTACCCAAGAGCTGCAGAGCTGCTTAAATAGTAGAAGACTTTAGTAAAAAATGCAACTGTAGAGGGAATTTTAACTGCGTC
>NW_008597918.1:0-12198 GCF_000691845.1 Merops nubicus | reverse complement strand
TTTTTTACTCTTGCATCTCCCTTTCTATGTTTTTCTCCTGCATAATTTATTCCACCATCTTTCTGCTACTTCCACCTCTGTTAACTGGGATGTAAATATAATACTAATAATATGTAAGCATGACATAAATATTTGAAATTAGGCAAAATTAGATCTTTTTTTCTCACCTTAAAATGCTGTAACTCCTTGTGATGACACTGCTTCCATTAAAGAAGCCTTGACAGTTAACATACCCCTGCCTCTGTCACTTGGCCCATCTTGCACCATTGCTTTTCTTCTGATATTTTTGGAAAGGTGTAGGCTAAAAGCTAGTAGCCACAGGAAAGTATAAGGTTTTGTATTGATAGAGATATTTAAAATGTCTCCAACATACTTAATGGCAGGCATTATGCCACTGACTTTGAGATTTGCTCGTAAGCCTGTATGTCATCTATAATGGCTCTCCTTATCATAAGGAAAACGAAAGCACTAAGCATCTTGCATATTGCCTGACCTACATCTTTCTCCACTAATGGAGCTGACAGCTCTCTCCCAGGAACGTGACAGGGACATTATTTGTTTTTTCAAGTGCTTCTTGTAGCTTCTCAGGATCTCTTCTTACTGCTCTGCAAGCACAGAACTAAAAGACAGCCCGGTTCTGTGCTTTAGAACTCTAATCAGTGATTAAACCAGTCAAGCTTGATACACTTTAATGGCCTGTAGCAAAGTAGAGCCTCCCTTGGAAAGTCTAGAAGTAAAATTCCCACCATAATAAAAGCAGATCTCTACTGTTGGCTTAACAGGAAAAAGTGCTTCCATGGGTCTCTAACCACAACCCAGACAACCCTAAATACAGTAGGGGTAAAAAAAAAAAAAAGTAAATATGCTGTTTTAAGATTACTGCAGTCACTTGGTTTGAATGTAAGACAGCAAAACACCTGAGACTGATGGAGTTGAAGGATCCTTTACTGAACCACTCTGATTCCACTGCTTTACTGGAAAACTATGTGAATACGACAACAAGCATTTATGTCCTCTTCCATTGGCAGGAGAAAACTTTTGTAGATGATTAAAATAAACTGTATCACCAGACAATAATTCCCCTCCCAGGATTGTCTGTGGTATCATTTATGTCTAGTTCCTGAAACTGATCGAGGTGTAGGAAACAACAGAAAGTATTCTTCCAGCTGTATCTTTAGCTTTCTGTCTGTAAACTTTCAGATCATCTGTAATATATTGTAGATGACACTGCTTATCAATAAAATTGACTTAAACATCTTAAATCAAACCCACAATTAGACTAAAACTGGCGTTGCTAATATATGTTGCTAATAGGATGGAAACCTCATTTTGTGAAACAGTGATTTGTACTAGTTTACAAATTAAACTTTTAGTGTTATAATTGGCCTAATAATGTAGTGTTGTTAATGCCTAAAACAAGCCAAGTTGATTTATTGTTAGGCAATAAAACTCTTGAAAACAAATGGTGACAATAAATCAGAGTTTTCTAAGATTTTTTTCTTTAGTTAAAGCTAGACGATAGATCCTTAGAAGGGCATCTAAGAGAATATCACTTGGCATGCTTTGTAGATATGATTTAGAGGATGGTGGTGGCAAGCCTGAGTGTCAGAAAGGTGACCTCTCTAGAATTTTATAAATTTGTATATTGTGGGAAAAATCTTTATAGAAAGCAGACACACATTGTAAACTCTATAAATACCATGTACCATAAGTTAAAGCATTTAAGTATTTACCATATTTTTGGGGGGAAGGTGATTAAATGTATTGAATGAATGACCTGTTTAATTACAGAAAACATATGAGGAAAATGTTTTGTTACATGTTCAGCAGAAAACTCTCACCAGTCTGGGCTCTTAATATTGTTATGCTCTAAAAATGCCTGTGTCTGACATAAGGTCTCTGATCTAAAAGTGCTTATGGAGTTATTAACCTGTAAGCCACATGAAAGACTACTTTATGTTCAAACAACAATCAAAACAAAACAACCCCTACCAATCAAACAAAAAAGCCCCTATTTTGCTCTAGCAAGGCAATTGGGAAGAGTGACTGGGTACGGGGCTGCTTGGGCAGTCCTGGTGAGAGAAGGGGCAGAAACTCACCTATGCTAGAGCAAAAAAATAGTAAATGGCAAAGAGGAATGACTTTTTGTGTATCAAATTAATCATAAGAATCTGGCAGTTTCTAAATGTGAGTGTAGTGTTGCTTTTCTCCTTTGCTGATTTCAAAGGAAAAAGAATGTCTTTGGATCTGTGGATAAGCAGGCTGCTACTGTGATGCCCTTCCCTCTGTTACTCCCCTAAATGGAAGCAGTCCTGCAAAGCCTGTTTTCCAAAGATGAATTACTGGAGCAAGAAGGCTCTATCACTGAGTTTCACAGCAGAGAAAAATCCTACAATAATGGACAAGATCTGGCCATATTTAAACATATGAACTCCACAATTCTGTTTCTGTCAGTCGGAAGCATTCGGGTTTTTAGGTGTAACAACAAAATCAATGTTTTATTTTAATAAAAAATGGTGGTCATCTTTGTAATATTGTTGTATTTTCTTCATAATAATATCACATGAAGTAATACACAACTGTGTTATTCAGACCAAAACTTTGGGTATTACATTTATATTCTTCCCAGAATATTTTTAATGTAATAATCTTTGAAGTGTTTGCAAGTGGCAGCATTCCACTGTAGCAGTTGATTCAATGCCACTTCTCACACTCACCAAAACAATTCTTAGCAAAATGTGAAGTCCTGATACAAATAAATCTAATTTTTAAGCGTATACAGCCTTGAAAATAAGAAATACTTATTGAAAAAGTGATTAATCTGGTTAGGTGTATTTTTTGTGAACAATGCCAAATGTTTAATATTAAATACTAACCTTCACATTCAGCTTATTTAACCTTGCCATACAAGAGTAACAAACTTTCACTGCAACCCCTTAACATCATGGATCTTGCTAATAACTTCCTCCTGCTATATAGTTATGTTTGCCTCTAATAACTTTGGTATCCTATGTTCATGTTATACCTTCCAGTGAAGGATGTCAAGCCCCGTCTGTCATGAATTAATGAGTTAGGATTTGAAACAAAAAGGATTTCTTTTTGAAACTTAAATTCCACCTGAATGCTAACAAAAATCTTCCAATTATTCTCCCTGGTGGGGAAAATTTTAAGAAATGCTATTCATTCCTAATAATTAATTTACAGAACATGAAATTAATATAGTAGAATAGAAATGCTAAGGAAATGGAAAAGCTCATACAGAGGCTGTGAAACACTTGCTGTTAGTTGGGAGTCATGAAATGGAGAAGGAAGACACAACAGGTTAGTTTGGAGCTCCCGAGGGACTTTAGTGTGTGCAAGTAGTTAGTGAAAGTAAACCCAAATATCCTGAAAGGGGTTTTTGGGATTTGTTTATAACACGGCTTCAATTCAAGAGCATACTATGGAAGCAGTTTCTGGTCCATATTGGCAAACTTGCTGCATTTCTTCTGTGATTGTTTACAGGCTTCTGGTTGATCACCCAGGATTTTTAGTCACAATACCTTGTCACAGTTGCATTTGCCTGATGAAATTGTCATAAACCTGTGTTGGTACAGGAACATGTAACTTTCACTATGGATCTGACCAGTGGTCCCTTATGTCCACCAGTCTCTTTTAACAGCAGCCTTTACCGCTGCTGTTGGAGCACAACGAAAAATGTCCTAGGTAGAAATGGATAGAAGACAGTTTGTTATTAAGCCTACAAATACTATTTTTGTTGTTCTCAGAAATTCATCAATGCATTTATTATGAATTTTGAAAAGCACTCTTAATGTATGCTCAAATATAAAAAATCATGTTCTCTTCTGCATTGATCAGAGCTGAATCTGTGCAAGGCAGTAGATGCTATTCCGCAAGGACTTTGGTTTTAAAATATAATAGTCCCAAAGCCAGAAAATACCAGTGCTTTCCGTTAGTATATCAAAACATCCTGAATATATAGCCTTGGAGGGTTCCCTTTCCTATTGTGCAAACTTCATAGTTGTGTTTTAGTTGTATTCAGTTGCCCTGAAGAAGCATGTGTTGGACTGACGAAACACTTCTGTTTCTCCTTTGACTTTGAAATTAGGACAGAAAATTCCTGGACATTCTTTGAACTCTGTGACCTTATGGGGTTGGCCTAATCCTGCTGAGAAACAAGGGATAGGAAAGATGCATGGTTTGGGCAGCCAGTAGCAATTACAGCTAGCCAAAATCTATTTCAACAAAGATAAATCGGAAGGAAACATCTTTCTCGTGAATCTGCCATGGGACTTGCAAAGAATTTGCTGGTGCACCTCTGAGCTCAAATGCTAAAACATACAACGTGTTCATCAGCTTTGAGGCAGATAAATGATGGTAGAAAAATTATATCAGTACTTAGAGAAATAGCCAGCATATGCTACTTTAGTTGTGTGGGTTTTTTAAAATCCCCTTACTAAAATACAGGGATGCTCAAAAAATGTGAGAGGAGATCTACACATTTAAAAGTAGAATTTATTCCACAAATTAATGACATTTCAAACAAACTTCTTGGAGGGGAAAAAAGGACTTGAGAATGAAGGGAGAGAAGGAGCAATCAGTAGATTGCAGCTGTTTGAAGTGACAGCTCAGAGGATTTACAAATGTAGCTGCTCTGACTGTATTGCTTGAGTCACAATAAAAAGTAATAGAAGTGGAGGTGTTGAGAGACAGTGACTAAAGTTGGTAGAATAGTAGCAATGCATTTAAACATACAAAGGATTTTGGAAATGGAGGAGCCACAGAAAAAGAATATCAAGGAAAACAAATGAGAGAAAATTAGAAAATGGATATGAGTGTCTCAAGTAGCTCAATGCATAAGATATGCAGTCTAGTGGAGAGTCTTTACTAAAATATCAGGACTGCTCATGTAGCTTTGCATTGTGAGGCATATATTTCACCTTATGTAAGGGGGAGCAGCTGGGAGTATTTATATGGGTATGAGGGATTTCTACTTGTACCTAATTCTGATAAAGCTATATGTTTCTGTAGGGAGAGGTAGATGCACGGGCTGGGTAAATTGCTGAAGTCTAAACCAGGAACCAGGTTGCTTAAGTCTAAACGTGTTCAACGAAACACTTGTGCATGAGGCTTGAGGAGTGTTCCGCTTTATTGTGGTGTCCCTCAGCACCATGAGTTACTGTAACTAACCACAGGCATCCCAGTAGTTCATTGTGAGTGACTGTGAGGTTGTGAGTAATGGCAGTTTATGTATTTTGAATAGGTGCCACAGAGAACACCTGTATTGAGACTGTTCACTTCTGGGAGTCTTGTGACAGAATGGGTAGAGACAGTCCATATAGGAAACCTGGAATAAACTGGAGTTATCACTGATGTCAGTCTCTTGGAGACACGTACTAGATCAAATGGGATATGGCAAAGATGTTTGTATGAAGGAAAGCAGGATATAGCTTTTGAAGTAAAGTAGTAAAAATAAAAGTGTTAAGCATGGTCATTTTTAGACCTTAGATTAGCCTAACATGGAAACTCTGTGGAGGTTTTATTGCTTTCAGCCTGGAAAACAGCACCTCTGAGGGAGAATATTTGAAATCTAAGCTCACTGAAGGGAACTAATACAAAATTCAAATAGTTTCTGTGCGATGGTAGTTGAAATAAGAAGTAGAAAGATGCTGGTTTTTAGATAGCAAACTAAAACGGCCATGTTAGTATAGCTGTTCTTCAAAAGCCAAGGATGTTGATTACAGTGTATGTTCCCTGCAAACATGATCAAACAGGAGCACTATAGTAAAAGCAAAGGAAGGGAAAATAGGTCATTTGCAAGGCCTTTATTCTGAGCTAGAGAAATTAGTTTGTTATGGGAGAAATAAGATCAGAAGAGTCTAAAATAATTGTATGTTGGGAAAGGCAGTCTGAGTTACTTATTTTTTTTCTTGATACTTAATTTATATGAGAACTTACCTTTTCTTTCTCAATTTGAGTAAAAATACAAAACTAAGGATCTGAGAGTTAAGTTGCAGTCAAAATTTGGAACTGTTGTTCAGTACTTATTCATCCATAACTTGTTAGCATTCATCCATAGGAACACAAAATCTGGAGCTAGCATGTACTCTGTGTATTACCTTGAAAGAGAGAAATCTTTTAAGCCTTCCTGCAGAGCACATCTCTTCAGTTTGCTGTTAGCTGCTGCACCTTTTTGTTGCCACTAATCTCCTCCTATTTTTACGTATGTACAGCATACTAGTATGTGTTACAGCATGGTCTGAGGAAAACCTAAGGGATGAATTCTACTTTCTGATGCATTGCTAATACCCAATCAATAAGAGCCTTAAGTGTTTTGTTTTAAAATAAAAGTAATTGTCTTATAAATCAATGTGCTACAGTTAAAATTTTTAATAAATCCTGCAAAATTTCATAATAAAAATATCAGTGGTCTGTTCTGGGCTCAGCCACTGCGATAAACACAGGATTGAGTAAAAGCAGGGATGGTGTGAAAGTGTTAATGATGGGTTCAGCACCTTGAGCTGGTCTGTTTTCCTTTGTGTGACTGTAGAATTGCTTCTGGCAAAAGGAAAAAGTCTTCTAAAGATACATGTGTAAATTAGTACAATTTTATAGGTAGGCTAAAGCGTTCCAAGCACAGTTAATTACAGCTATTGTGTGCTGCAGCTCTGCACAGAGAGTGCTTGATCATGCTCCTTCGTTGTTGATGGAAGTGCCACTGTGGACTTAGGTTTGACTGGAGCTGGACATGCAGGAGGTATTGTGCAGCCTGAGAAAGTGTTAATTAGCCTTGAAACTCTGAACGACTTGAGTGTATTATATAGCAATTGGTGACCTAGTACATTCAAGTTGTTCAAAATTTCAACAATGTTAACAAAACAAAAATTAAATACTAAGCTGCCATGTATTTGCAAGTCTTGCTTGACAGTTCCAGCCCCTTAGAGAAAATGCAGTTCGAGATGCTGCTGTACAGTTTGTGGAGGAACTGTGAGGGAGAGGTGCCTGTGAGCTTTGAACAAACATTGTAATAATTTCTGGAAGTATTCACCTTCTGAAATAAATTGACCTTTGATTTTACTTCTGGAAAATGGGAAAGCCTTGTTCTGATACATATTGTTAGTCTTAGGATAACATTTTCTTGCAGAAATATAAACATGTTTATATTGTCTTAATTTAACTGAGGCATATAAATGCTTTTGTATTAGTCTAAAACTTTCCCATCATGTGTAGATACACTAAGCCAGGAAGGCCAGATCTTCTGAACGGACTTTTTACAAGTGAAAACGCCAAAACATGGAAAGTTACCAGTTGATGTGCCCTCTGTGTTCTTGCACCTTTTAATACTTAGAAACAAAAGCTGGTTTTAAGCTAATACTATGTCTAGGCAGAAACTGTTGTCTTTACATGTCTCCATGGGTTTATTTCTGAAAATCTTTGTTACCATTATTTTGTTTGCAAAATTTTCCCAGTTTTGTACTAAACTTACTTCTGCCAATATACTTCAGATATTGTAGTTTTTCTTACCACTGTCCCTCATTGCATCCGCTCCAGGCGAGTGCTGCATCCTGTAGTTCCATTGTCTCACTGTGTTTCTGTAGGTATGTCCTAGTCCCCTTTCTTCTGTAGCCCTTTCTTCTTCCACCAGTCACGCAGTATGTATGCAGAGAAGTACTTCATGCCAGATTTATTTATGAATTTGCCAGAAGCCACTATTTATGGGTAGTCTCTGTTTATTTTTCGTGCAGCTTATGACTGTTGTTGTTTTGGTTTAGAGCCACAGGAGTAAATGAGTCCTTGAGTGAGTAACTACATGTCACCCTGAATAGAGCAACCTTCATGTACTTCATCTGCAAAAAATTCAGAAAACTGGAAACTGCATAATAGCAACCAGCAGGATAGCTGAGCCAATTCAAGACTTTGGCATCAGAAGGCTTCTATAGCCATCTTCGATGTATCTAAGTCTGTCTCTTCTGTTTCATTCCCAAATGTATTTGTCTCATAAAAAATGCAGAGGTACAATGACATAAATGTGTACAGAAAATATCACCTAGCAAATTCAACAGAGGGGAAAAACAGCGTGTTGAGAAGAGAATCCTACCACAACTAAATAAGACTCTAAAAATAAAAAGATACAGTAGTAATAGCACTAGAATCTGGTCATCTGTTTAATTTAGAGTCTGTGGAGTGGTGCTGAGTAGAAGCTCAGGAACTACCTAAGTAGGAAGGAGATAAACTACTCAGTTATGCCACAGCACACTCAGCTGCCCATCTATATTTTCATAACAGGGATTTCTCTTTCTGATGCTAGTTTTAAGGGTGTTTAAAATTGTCCCTCCAAAAATGCAAATGTGAAAGGTCAAACCCAAATAAGGTGCAAAACATAGGGTTCAGAAATGAGCTACTTTCTACCACAAACTAGTAAAACCAGTATGAGGTATCTCTTACAGTATTTGCATCTATTTTCTTCCTTTGTCTCTTCTGCTTCAGAGGGAAGGAAGTTGCTTATGCAGTGGCTGACACTATGTCAATACCTTCTTGCCTATTCCTGTAATCATTCAGTATTCATCATAGGAATCCTTTTTCTATAAAGTATATTTGTCATGTTTTGTGGTGATATTCCTGTTAACTTCAAAGAAAATATTTGACTAAGAAAATACTTTAAAAAGTCTCTTAACTGGATTTTTATTACCATGATCCTAAAGGTAAAATGGCAAAAAAATTAAATCAGATTTCATCCAGAGTTGAATGGCACTAAAAGCTTAGATAGCTAGTGGTACAGAGTAAAATATGAGTTCTCATGCATTCTTGCTGTGCATTTATTTTTTCTTTGCCTTCAAGTGCTTGGGAAAATCCTACAAAAGGTCTTCAGCACTAGACTCTACTCTAAATTTCTGGTTTGACATCACTAGATAGGTCAAATAGTGAACTATTTATGGGCTTTTATTTTCTCTTTCCACTTATAATTACTCTACTACTAAACTTGCCTTTAAATTTGGCTTCACAGATAAAACATGAAAGGCCAGAGCAGGGAAAAGAGTAGTGGCCTCTTGTGTCTCACTGCCCCAAGCTGCAGAGAGGGTTGGAGGTTTGTGAAGTCATAAGTGGGATCAGATGCATCTTCTCAGCCTGGACACAAAATTAATTGGGGGGAAATATATGAAAGGAGGGAATTGTCTTGCTACCTCAGCATCTCCTCACAGCTGGAGGAGGAGGAGTATGGCTGGGTCATCTGCCCACAGCCCCAGACACTTGGAAAAGTCTTTCCCACATTCTTCACAGCGTGCCACACTCCCTGTAAGCCCTCAGGCCTGCAGAGGCTCCCCATGGGCAGAGGGATAAGAGCTCTCATTTGCATTAACCCACATGATATTAGAAACTCAGCTTATGCTTGCAATTGTCCATCTCTTTCCAGGTTGTTTATCTCCCCCCATGAACTTTTTTTTTTAAAGGCAATTGCCCAATTGCTATCAACTAAAGCACTGCTTTCTTGTCACTCAGTCATCCACATGAAATCTGCAACAATGTTGCGCTATTGTAAATATCATTTTTGTTACCTTTTTTTCATAACCAGGACTACATTTAAAAACAAAAACAAAAAAACCCCCACAAAACCAACAACAAACCCCAAACATTTTAATTCTTCTAGATACTGCTGGTAACTGTAAAACTGGATTACAAAAGTATGTAGGGCTTAAAAGGCAATATTTATCTACTTAAAAGTGACAGACAACTTACTGGTGGCCTGAAGCTGCAAGCTGTTCTTCAGTGACTTTTATGCAATTAATTCTAGTGTGTTTAATTTCTGAAGGAATTTAGGAGGTGGCAGATAACTTTCTGAGTTAAGAGATAAGGAAAAGTGTGACAGCAGTTTCAATATCCTTTCCTGACTGTGGCCATTGCCATTTAAAAAACATCGAACACTATGATAACTGGATCTACATCTAGTTTCTATGTGATTTTTTTTCCAGTTATTGCAACCTTTATCTGCCAAGATGAACCAATTCTATATGGAGAAACAACTCACACAGCTGCTGGAATGCTGAATCTAGGCAGATCTATGACACTTACAAATCAGTTCTAGACGTTTGAGAACATAGCATCTCAAAAAAACAAAAAAAACCAAAAAAAACCCAAAAAAACCCAAACAAAAAACAAACCCAAAACTCTAAAGGGCAAGTAAAACTTTCAATAGCTTTAACATGTTTCAAGTACTTAAAAAGCTACTCTTTTCCCCTCTCTTTTTTGGGAAATCAATACCACCAGGAAAAAATTTGTACATATATTTGGCAAAAAAGTATATTTTTTCCTCCTATATCTCATGATGATGCATGAATAAAACCAGTACTTACAACCAAAGCCAGTTCTGCTTTAACATTACTACTTATTTTTCTCTGTATTCTATTTATTTTTTTGAAATCGATTTCTTTGTGCATAAAAATATATTGAATTCAAGTGATAAACATTATAGGATTCTGCAAACTGGACCATAACCTATGATCCTCAGCTGTAACTTGCAGAGTAACTGTCTTTCTCCACAGTAAGGATTAGATGCTCCCCTATGAATGTTCTTTAGCTCAGCCCTTGCAGCCTCCATTACCCTTAAGGAGAACAGGCTGAAAGAGGAAAAACCTGTTTGTATTAACTATGTAACCTTTCTAAACAAAACCAACAAAAGATTTAGATTGGGTGCTTTGATTAAATTGGGGTGGACATCCCACCGATGACTTGGTCTTCAAGATCACTCTAATATAAAATTCTGTAGACAACTACGAATTTTAAAATACTGGTCAGTGGTGTATTACTTCTGGAGCTGACTGGATTTTGTGTCACTTACTGTGTTGGCTCTTTTATTACTTTTTCATTGTTGAATAGAACAAGCTAAAGTACCTCTCATTGTACACACACATACTTCTGACTTCCCGGAAAAATTAATAGCAACCAGACTTGCTTCAAGATATGGTGTTTGATCCAGCTTATGCATATTCATTAAATGTGGGAACATTCAAATTTTTGAGATAGATTGCACTCATTTAAAAGAAGGATTTATAAATTTATCTGAAGGTGGGGATTTTGCTACTGGTGTATATTATGTGGATCCTCTTCCAATAGCTCCATCACATATGCAAATAGTAGCTTTGAGACCTTGCACAAAAAGACATTTGCCTGAAATTTTGTTTGTGAAGGATCAGTCTGCACTGAGTACTAGACTTGCAGCTGTTGTCATCCTATGACTAAATTTGAGTGAAGATGCATTTTTTTTTCTCTCATGTTATAATATAGGCAGAAAACTTTGAGTTCATTTGTTGCTGGTTTTATCTCCTGTCTTATTGATCACTGACTCATCAGGGAGGAGATAATAATTTGTTGTCAGGTGAGATGGCTGCCTACATGAACAATATGATTTATGACTG
Source organism: Merops nubicus (assembly GCF_000691845.1). NCBI lineage: Eukaryota > Metazoa > Chordata > Aves > Coraciiformes > Meropidae > Merops > Merops nubicus. Next base: position 787 of record NW_008597918.1, on the reverse strand, counting down.
ACTGTCACAATAGACAGTAAAGGAAAAAACTTCAGGTTGCTCTTAATTTGCTGGGTACTGGCTGTTGTACTTGACTAGCATGTTCTCTTACACACACCTCTTTCTATGGCTACAACACTGACCATGAAAAGCTTGTCTCGTGAGACACCAGAATTCTGACTTGGTGGAAACCAGCTTAATCTCTGTTACAATATCAGTTACCAGCTGTGTTATTAAACTAAGTTGACTTAACTTGATACACATTTCCCTAGCTCTAATGTTTATCCCTATTTTTAATAAAAATAATTAAAACTAGGTTCATTTAAACTTTTTTCCTCCTTTTTCTTTCCTTTCCTTTCAAGGGAATAGCTTCATTTCTTTGTGCTTGCATGTGCTTGTATCAGGTGGGAGGGGTGCAAACCTATGAGGTGAAAGTCAAATAGGTCAAAACTTATTCTTTTACTGCCAGAGAGTTAAGCTGAGTTTTTTCACTTGGGTATTGCAGCAGTGAGCTCCATAGCTGAAATCTTAGGAAAACTATCTTTTGTACTCCAGAGACTCTTGTTTGACCAACTTTTGAGACTTCAATGAAAGCTGTGTGAAACACTGCTACTGACCATGGGATGCATCTCACTGGTTTTACTGATCATAGAATCATAGAATGTCTGGGCTGGAAGGGACCTCCAAAGGTCATCTAGTCCAACCCCCCCCACCATAAGCAGGGACATCTCCAACTAGATCAAACTACTCAGAGCTTCATCCAGCCTGATATGGAATGTCGCCTGGGATGGGACCTCCACCACCTGTC
>NW_008597917.1:0-14736 GCF_000691845.1 Merops nubicus | reverse complement strand
AGCGGCGCCCCGCACAGGCCCGGCGCAGGCGCCTCGGGCCGTTGAGACGGGTCTCCTGGCTGCGTGTGCCATGTCCCCGCAGGGACTGAGTTCATGCATAAAGGATGCCTGCACTTTCCCACCTGTTCTCTTAGCGCATTTTTCACTTGTATCCTTCCAGTCAGCACTTTACTGGGACAAGACCTGTCTGTTCAGCACTACCGGTGTCTTTTTTAACCACCTTTACAAACAGCAGAACACTTGGTGGTGGTAATGGCATTATTGATCATTTACTTACTGAAACTATGTGCAACCACTTCCCTTCGAAGCACTCACAACTAAAACGGGATTGCAAGACCAGGCCCTATACAACAATCTATTCAGAATTTTTAAAATTTGCACAAAGCAATCTTTGTGGAGCCAAATCCTGAGATTATCCCTTGTTTATCTGGAGAGCCTGTTAAACAGCTAGACAATTCAAGGAGCAAACAGGGCAGAGTTATCTTAAAATGTTTGTTGGCACACAAATCTGAGAACTGAGGAGGTGAGGAAGACAGCCAAGCAGTAATTCACCCTTGGAATCTATTTCAAATTATCTACACAGCTTCTCTCCTTCCAGCCTGAGTTTAATATCACTGTGAACAGCACTGCTAACTACAGTCATTTCTTTTCTTGGCAACAAACGCTGCTAGCACTTTCATGTTGCCTGCATGCCTTGCTTTATCTCAAAAAGTGTAGCAGGGTATTGCTTTTCTTGCCCTGAACCAAACAAAAGTCCTAGTCAGGGACCCAGGGCCCCATTATGCAAGGCAGCCTACAAAACCCAGAGCGAATCCTGTGCATCCTTCCCCGAGGAAAACAGAACCTATCAAAACCACCAGAAATGTTTTCTAAGTTATATTTTCTAGCTGACCACAGAAGGTAATTAAATACAAACATTTACTTATAATGTGATTTTCATTTGGGGCGATTTTGTGCGGACTTTTAAATGCCCACAAATATGCAAAAACTATTCAGTGGGATTCTTAGCTCAACCTAGGCATCTAACTGCCATTGTGAGTTACCTAGTGACTTTTGAAAATCTAGTGGGCATTTCTGTGTTCTTAGGCAGCTAAATAGTTTTCAAAATATAGTCCTTTGTTTCAGTGGCTCTTTTATGTGGGTCAAAATGGAAAGTGATCTGATGCTGTTACCACAAACTCATTTAGAAGCAACCAAAGAATGGTTTGGTCCTAGTTGTGCTTCAAATTGCTCTGCTTTAAAGATTTTTCAGCATGGTGAGAAGAGCACACAAGCCAGTTCTTGCAGCTAAGAGCATTACAGAATCAAAGGCCTTTCTCATCATGCTAGTCGCTACCTTTTATTCCTGATAAAACTATCTATCTCTAGAGAACTGTTATTATAAACAAAAAATTTGCAAATTCTGGAGGCTTTAGCTATCAAATAGAAATTTTCCTCATCTTGATGGAAAGACACCCAGAAAGTTATTGTGCTTTCTTCACATTCAGTTCTGTTATTTCAAAGCTAACACAGACTAGTTATAGTAGGGACAGCTTAAACCTACTGACTTGTGAGGACAGACCTCAACCAATTTCACTAGGAGTTTAAAGAAAGGTTAAAAAATTCTGCTTTTTTCTGCTTTGCAGAATGGGACTTCAGAGGCTCATCTAGTCCTGTCATCCTGAGGAAGAATCAGTTTTGTCATTCCTGACAAATACCTGCCCTCAGAGGCCCTCCTTCAGCAGCCAACTTCAGAACATCCTCAGACCATTTACTGCAGTCTTCCCTATCTCTACCCATAGAAAGAATCCCTTAATATCTACTCTACATCTTACTGTGATTTCTAAGCCACTCAAATCCAGCAGGCTAAGATTTTTTTTCTCCCTCGGCAGAAGACCCAGCTACTTGTCATCTCCCCAGTTTCAGACCTGTTGAGCCTAAGCCTACTGCATAACTTCTCTCTTTTGTACAGAAGCTTCTTGCTTTCTTTCTCCCACCACACACTAAAGACTTGATCTTCTAAGGTACAGTCCCTCAGTTTGAGTTCTCTATTAGTAACAAGAATTTAAATATATTTCCTTAGGCAAAAAATATCCACCTACCTTAGTTAATTCATCACTTTGACCACTGTTAGGTCAGACATGAAAAGTTTATTTGGCTAAGATACTTTTTTAATGAAAATCTTAGCACCCTATCCCATTTTCTTGCAGGCCTAAAAATAAAGATAACCCATTTCATATTCAAACACACTGAGTCAACACAAATAAAGAGGCCAGTAACCTGCCAAAGATAAGACCAGACCCTCATAAGGAGAGCAACCCAACATCCCTTAAGCCAGTGTCTCAACCCTGAGAGGCTCCCCCAACCCCCTCCTCAAGGGGTCCTCTCCCGGGGGTTTTTATATCCCCTGCAGCTGTGTGCCTTCTCAGCTGCCTTCTTGCGAATGCCTGAGTTAACCCTTCCTTTGCCTGAGAGGGTTTACAAACTCCATCCCAAATCTGCTCTTCCTTATCCACTCCACACACAGAAAACAATTCCTCCCTACAGCCCCAATTTATATATTTGCAAACTGTTGTTTCATTTCCCTCCCATACCGCTCTTTTGTTTAGGTTATGCACATCTGATTCATTCAGCCCCTCCTTGCTGGCCATGCTTTAGACCTCTGTTTACTCTCATTGCTCTCTTCTGGACTCCTTCTGGGTGCTTTGCATCTCTGCTAAGAATGAGACCCAGCACCAGAGCCAGTGCTCCCGCTGGGGCTGCACCGGTGCTGGGCAGAGCAGGATTACTGCCCGTGTCTTGCGAGCCATACCCCTGTTTGCACAGCTTAGTGCAGTGTTTGCCTTTTTCACAATGGCTTGACACTGTTGACTCCTAATCAGCTTGTGATCTATTATATCCCCTAGATCTTTTTCTGCATGAGGGAAACAGTATTTTAGCAGTTTTATTCCAGTCAGCCACATGAGCAGAAAATGACTGAAGTAGTGTGAGTGAGATTATCTGCTTTGTGCCTCAATACCAGAATTGTTTACTGGTTTCCAATTAGTTAGATGTGTACACCCTGTTAAGGGAGTTGCACAAGTCTTGCTAATGCCTTCCTTGGGCCTTCAGTGCCTTTATTACTAGCTGGGACTAGTACCTAAGCGTTATTTAGGACAATTTCCCTGTGTACTCAGGACTTCAAATGCTCCGCTGAAATTGCAGGGGTAATTGCTTTGAAGAAAACATCTTATAATTTAGACATATTGAAAAATGCTGTTGCTTTTTACAGAAGAACTGTTGTGTGATACATTCCTCTCTTCAAAACATTAGCTGTCGTTACAAAGGATGTTGCTGTTGCTTGTTTCTTTTTTTTTAATGAGTCAACCTGAAGAACCCCGTGGTTGGTTTTATGAGTTGGCAAATGTCACAAATATTCTGTTAACAGGAGTACTGGACTTCAGTACCTTTGTGGGTGAACCAGAAAGATCTCATTCATTTCAGTACCAGTCCACACCTCTCAACACAGGCTCTTCTTGACCACCATCAGTCATCCCACTCCCTGAGCACTTTCATTTCATGTCGTCTTGTTGTTCTGCTGGACCACATTGCAATTTTGTGCAGGTTCCCTGCTCTGCTTGAGCCTTTCTCTTAGTTACTCTAGTTCAGGCTGTGGAGTATAGCTTTATGTTTAGTGTGGTTTTGTGGCGTTATGACTGCAAAAGATAAGGCAGTGGTAAGGGAGAGGCACAGTTCTTCCACAGAATTGAACAAGATTAGTGTGGGTTGGTTTTTTTTTTTCCCCCCCCCCCCCTAGGGCTTCAATAATTGAGCAATCTTACACAAAGTTAGACTTCTACTTAGCAGTCTTTTCTTAAAGGAACTTTTCCTATATAATGCTGTATTTTAAAAAAAGAATAAAAGAAGCATCTTTACTTTTCAGCTGGTAAAATCTGCAGGAGAATCCAGTGATAGACAACTGACTGTCATCTGACCACCTCAGTTAATACAGTTCCGTTTTGTTATTAAGTAACTAATCTGAAACCCAGTAAAGTAATAATGGTATTTTCCTTACATACCCCAAAAGCTTTATAAGTAAGTTATTTGGAGGGAAAAAGTCTTATTTGCAAAAGATAACAAGGTTCAGATAAAGGAAACAGATAAAAGTTAGCCTTGAAATCCCATTTTCCTAATCTTGACAATTTCCTGTGTGCCACAAGTGATAACCCTTGAGATTCAAAGCTTCTACTTGAAGAAGAATAAACCTTTAGAAAGTTCAGTTTACGTTCCTTGTTTTTCAAAACCATACCTTTGTTTGATCTTCTTGATGACTAAAATGTTAAACACTTATGAAATAAAGTTATGCTAGAGAGCTGAGGTAATTAAGTGGAGTTCTGTATTTCCCAAAGATTCACTGGTAAATTCATACTGTCCACAGTCAGAATTTTTTTGAACGTTGGTACCTTTGGGAGCTTAAACTTCTTTGTATATAAGTACAGGAAGCATCTGACATTTTAAGATGGGAAAGTGCTTAAAGAAATAAATCATATCCCTACAAAGGAATGTATACATAACAGTAACTGGGATGTGTATAATACACAGAAATCCACAAGACAATGTATTGGATGCACATCTTTATATGACATACAGACATGAAGGGAAATGAGTAATATTTTGAATTATGAATTAGCCAAAGGTCTTTGAAGAAAAGATTACAAGAATTGTGTAGCTCTAGAGAATACAGCAGCATTTACTTAATACATCTCCATTGAAAACGGAATTCAATAGGTTCTTTAAATCTTTATATTAGCCTATAAAGGACACCTTATTATATCATATCTTATTATATCTTTTAACATCATTCTTAAAATACTAATCTACTCTGAAAAGTGGGTCTTAAATTATAGTTTATTGTGACTGCTTCCATTATAGTTTTGTTTAATTTTCAAGCAAAGATTGTTTTTCCATTTTCCTGTAAATGCCAATTCTTCAAACACACCCTGGGTTATGAAATCCAAAGTTCTTTCAGGTTCTGGTGTCTCCAGTAAAGCAGATTTTACAGCTTCATTAAAGTTAATAATACTGCTGATAATACAAAGGCTGGTATAGTGAGCAGCTTACTCCCTTAGAGCTTTTCTGGCTGTGTGTTGTAAAAGAGTAGCAAAGATGTAATTCTTGTCAGAAAATTCACCAGATGTGAGCAGGACAGAGACTGGAAACTGTCTTTCAAATTCTCTTTCAATGGAAAGCCATTACTGCATTTTTTATGTACTTTCTTTTCAGAATGTAACTCTTCTCAATGCCAGGAAGGCCTTCGAACAGCCTGACAAACATGCTGCTGACCTAGGGACCTCCAGCTCTCTGAGGAAACAAGCCAACAAGCTGTGCAAATGGTATCTGTGATGGCTTCTTACTGTCTTATCCAGTAGTGCATGTGGCTTCTGAGCTATGGATGGCAGGGATGGAGGCACAGCCCCAGTGTGAGATCATCTGTTGAGTCAAGGCTCATGATACCCTCATGTTGGGCCACTGAGTCAAACGGGAGGAAATGTGGGCTGCTGTGGGGAGGTGATGAACCACCAGCTTCTCAGGTGGTGCTTTCCCTGGCCTCAGGGGAGCTGAGAAGAAGCGTAGCCCCATGCAGCACCAGGGACTGGGGGAGCTGCCAGCATTGGGGCATGTCAGAGGGAAGGGAAAGGAAAGTCTGTAGCACTTTAGACCTCAGCAAATCTGTTTGTATAATAATCCTTTCAAAGGACATTATAAATTCACAACAATTTTGTGTGAATAAACTGACAGTTATGTCAAGTTTGGGGCTTTTTTTCAGTTAAGGTTATGACATCTTCTGTGACATTACAGATAGAATCTGCCCATCAAAACTCTTTTAGGAGTAGATCTATGAAGACTACATTATTGTGCTAGCAGGATCTAAGAGACGACAGTAAATTATTTCATTGTGCAGAGGCTCTCTGGTAACATCATCCTGATGTCATTAGAGTCTGCAGTAAACTACCACACAAAAGATTCTGCTTCTCCCTCCCTGTGACAAAATCCTTAGTTGGCTGCTTCTACTGAATGCTCTACTTCTTCCACAATCAACCCAGCTACTTAATTTCTTTCTAAACTTTCTCTTCCCAAATAAAGTACTTTTTTCTTTCTACTGCAAGGGAAAGCGAGATTTAATTTCACCATCTAGGAAAGTGAAATCAACTAAAAATAGGAGTTTGCTAATATTGCTTCTTGTGCTATGTCAAATACTCTACCTACTGAGGTGGAGTTCAAGGATACATAGGTGTCCAACTCCATTGATAGCACTGGCCTAGAAGCAGAGCCTACAGGTAGGTAAATATTGAGCTATCTGTATATGCATATGCAAAATTGCATTTTGATTTTAAACCTCCAACTATATAAAGTTGTTAGTGCTCTTATTCGGGTTCTCGGATTATTTGTGCACCAAGCAACCCATGTGCCAGTTGTGGTTATTGTGCATGTAAACTTGAACTTTGACATTTCATACTGCTGCAGAACCTTGGTATGTGCATTCCTTTATCTTCCCACCATCCCTGCAGTTGCTCTTCATTACTGTCAGTGCTTATTAGTTGGAAAACTACATTCCATTTTATTTGGGCCAATTAACTGGTTGGATAGAGCAGCTCCTCTCAGATCCCTGCTAACTGTGTATCACCAGCCATCATCTACTGATTCATTAAATAAACCTGAGCTCTGCTGCACTTTTTCAAAGCACCAAATTCTTGTTTTTCAGTTGGCCAACTTGCAAAAACTCTTCAGACTTTTGTGTGTTTCACTCTCTTACGACCATTAAAGGGGAAAAGACATTGTGTAGCCAGTTAAATGAGAGCTGTTGCATGAATTATTGTCATAATTACTTTATGTGCATTTTCATGTGTTTAGGATGCTGTCTTCCTAAATGACAGTGAAGAAGAATACCAGCAGAGGAAACAGTCCTCGTTCTGCTTCAATATTGTGACTTGCAGCCTGTCTGAAAGCATAACAAAGACTTGATTGTGCAAGTGCCCAGCTGATCCAACAAGTGATGAATAAGTGAGCAATGGTCAGCAGTGAAGGAGTGGATATCACAGAGGGCAATTCAAAAAGGTTATAGTGCTGTGAAGTGAGGGTGCTGTGAAATGAAATAGAACAAGAGATACAAAGAAAGTCAACTATTTGGGTTGGTTCTATATTTTTTTTTCTTCTTGAAATGGTCCATAATTTTTTGATAAAAAAATAATGACTGTAAACTGTTAAAAGATTCATTTTCCAGTATGGAAGAAAGTGATCTTATTCTTTCAGTCTAAGTGAAAGATCGTTTAAAACAAACTGAACTAATTGATGAATGAGCTCTCCAGAAATCTGCTTGGAAGACTTGTCAAGTAGCATGAAACTGGTCACTGTAAGGGGAAAAAAGTACAGACTGTCAGATTTTTGCATCCATTCAACCATTTGGGTCCATGTAAGACCCAACTCAGTCTTGTCAGCATGAGATTTAGGAATAAAAGAATGAGAAAGTTTGATATGTAACAAGAGACTTCTTCCGGTTCTTCACAGGAGCACAAGTATCTAGTGAAAGCAACAGCAGGGAAGATTCCCTTCCCTTCAAAGTCTTACACTGTCCTTTTTACCCTTGAATGGATTTGATTAGATTTTCAGCTAGAATCCTGGTTGAGAAAGCAGAAGACACACAGACAGATATATTACCAAGATAGCAAAGTTCAGATTTGATACTTAAGTACTGCTTGAAGGACTTCTCCAAAAAGCATTACAATAAAGAGAGTTTGGTTGATCATAGCACCTTCTAAAAATATTAAAATTTATTCTGGTCTCGTGGTGTTTCCGAGTAAAGACACTTTCTAACTTGCTGGTCATTACTTGTAAGTTTGTGTTACACATCATGGCCTGTCACTGTCCTTGGGACATTTCAAATCTTTCAGCCTCAACAAGGCCTATACCAGACCTTCAAGCTTTCGTGTTGCTTTGTCTTTGTCACTGTTCTCAGAATAAAGCCACAGAGCACCATGAATTTGTGTCAATTGACTTCCAGAGTTCCTTGTCAACTAAATTCAGTATCATAGTTTAGAGAAATGACTTTCAGTTGATCATGCAAGGAATCGAGTGGAAACTTAGACAGAGAATCTAACTTGCCTCTTCCTCAGCCTACTGCTTCATAAGTGGAGCATTTCTGTGGTCAGGCTTGTTGGCAACTAAATGAGAGTGCAATATGACCTAATAAAGCCCTGATAGCCAAAACATGCTTTGAAATAAAGGGGGGGGGGCGGAAATCAGAATCTCTTTCTGCAGATGTATTGTTTGTCATCTGGAAACTGCAAAATAGGATTGTCTTCTCAACTTCAGGTGTCTTTGGAGGAGTCTTCTTGGGGCTGACCTGGGTGGTGCTAAAGGGCCAAGGGCTGCAGGGCCCTTCATGCCTTCCTTCAGGTACAGCTGCCCTGCAAATACTGCCACAAAGCAGCACAAAAGACTCTGCTTTGTGGAGCAGCACAGATCTGCTCTCAGGATCTGGCCCATTGTTTTTCCTTAAGCAAATATGTAATAATGTCGGAATTTATGGATTAGTTAGACAATCCCTGATCTGCTTTAGTGAGAGTTAGGGCTGTTCCTCCCAGAATGTCGCTGGTGGAAGTGCTGTGCAGACGGTCTGGATGTGTACAGAGAACTCTTTTAGTTTTTTTCTCTGTTAATGCTGCAATATTTGGTAAGACATCACTCATTTAGTGAGTGATTGAGTTTAAGGAGAAATGAAAATTCATGTGCTGTTAATAACAGCTGGGCAAAACTCGCTGCCCTTCTAGTAGAACTGCCATTGTATTCGGGAAGGGGAAGTTTGTCATATAAAAACTACCCCATGGGCCAAATCTGGCTCACAAGAGCATGTCAGCCTTGCTCTAAAAGAAATCAGTGTCATCAGATCTGAGGTTGATCTGGGCTCTGAAAAGACCTGCTGTTGAAAATTAAGTGTGAAATTTGCAAATGATTAAGTTGAATTATTTACCTTGTTAGTTCATAATGTCTGCAAAAATATTCTCTTCCCTTCCAGTAACCTAGCAACGAATACACAGGGTACAATTATTTTTTCACAATTTGCAGGAGAGTTGCATTAAAATGCATGTCAGTGTCTTTATTTCATGACAGGCATGCAGCAAACAAGACTGGAAATGTTTGTTTATCCTGGCAAGGGTTGAATTTGTTTAGTGTAACTTGCATGAGTTTTGTCTAAGTTCTGAAGCAGAAAGGAAAATATTTTCTTGTTTTCAGATCAATGTTAGGAATATTCTCTTTAGCTTTGTTTTTATTGTGAGAAGTGACTACTAATGGGTTTGGACCTATCCCCTCTGCTCTCAGATTCTCCTACCATGTACTGGAAACTTCTGAATACGTTTGAAGAACTACTGATTGCATGGGCTGAGTCTACAGGTTGCAGAGTGTACGCAGGCTGGAGGAACTGGAGCAAATGAAAAACTAAGCTAGCCAAGAGGATACACATCAAGATAAATATCATCTTCACCAGTGGTATAAATTACGTTTTCTAAAACAGGAAATTAATGTTCATTAGATGGTAGAAATAAACAACTGGTCCTCTTGAAAAGTCCTCAGATTAAATGCTGGGTTTCTGAGTACTTTTTGGCAGGCATTTTAAATACCTAGGTTATTGTGAAATGAAAAGAAAACACTAATTCTTGTGGATGAAATGCACAGGACTATCCCCAAAACAATATGCTGAGGCCTTTTTAGAGGTTTTTGTTTTTTACTTCAGCTTTTTTTGGTCTCAGGCATGCAAGCATGAATTAATGCCTGCAGCCCAGAGGAGTCTCTAGGCTTAGGCACTAAATCCTCTGCCTGGGACCCCAGGTCCTGAGACAGCTTTGCTGTGTGGGATGGCAAATGATCTGTGTTTCTTAGACATCTTTTGTGCTTTGTGCTACCTTCTTTTTGATCCTCTCAATAAGCTGCTTGGACCCAGACATCATTCCCTTCATTGCTTTTCAGTGTGATGTGCAAAGAGTAAAATGCAAATTCCTGTCTGAGGGGTTGCTTAACAGTTCAAGGTGTTCGGAGAGGGGAGTGGAAATGGTGAGAGAAAAGCGCCATGATGCTGTGGCCCTTGGCTTGATGAAAACCAAGCTGTGTGGTTTGGGAAAATGGTCCTCAGTATCCTAAAGCTATGAGTTTAGCGCTATGGCAGAGCCCAAATTTAATCCTTAGTCCACTTCAGACTCTTTGGCCAATATTGCACCTCACCCAGCCTCCCCAGTCCATGTGTATTTTAGCTGGCTGAGGTGCTGGAGTTAAGAGCAGCACAGGCAGGAGTGTGGTCTCCCTCTGCAGTCAGCACGGAGAGGCAGGCTCTTGCAGAAGGTGATTCAGCTCGTACCTGGGCTGTGTCACTCCAGCTCGCAGAGAAGCTTGGCTCCCCATTGCTTCTGGGGGACCCCGGCGAGGAGGACACGCCTGCCTTCCCTGCTTAAAGGCCACTCTTCGTCCCCTGTCTTGCCCTGCTCCATATCTTTGAAATAAACGCCATGAGGAAATTTATTTCCCATCAACTCTAAGCATAAAAATATTAAAACTAAAAAATATACATTGACCTAACTCCTGATTTGTCTTAAATGTCTAAGAATTCATGGTAAATCACCTTCATTGCCTGCAGAGGTAGCACCCATCCCTGCTTTCACGATAGCTTGAGGTACACCCACGGGTTCAGCCACATCACAAGTCTGGGCATCTCCACTTTCTTATTTATTTATTTAGGTGTCACGTCTTGTCATTAACTTTTCCAAATAATGATCCCCCCAGTTCTTCTGTTTATCTGACAATTAAGACTGAGAGGCTAAGTGTGTGCCTCCAGCCCAGTGCCTTGCCTGGGTGGGAGCCGGTGGGTTCCCAAGGGCAGCATCCAGCGGCGGAAGCTGGCCTGGCGTGCAGCGGGCGCTGCCAGCTCCGGGGGCAGCGTTTGTTCCAGAGCTGCCGGGGTGCCCAAGGGGAGAGGGGCAGCTTGGCTCCCAGCCCTCCCCCGCCCCCTCTTTCAGCGCTTCGGTCATGCTGCCTCGCTCTTTAAAATGCAGTCTCTGAACTGACACTGCACTGTCAGGAATCCTGCTGCCCTACCACTCTGCAGCACGCAGTCACTGCTAGCTTATTCTAGGTAAGATTTGCTTATTTTGGTTTAAATGTCTGTTGTTTTCTGTTACGTTCCAAAGGGCAAAACTTTTCCATTTAAAACAAAAATGAAGCAAACCCTAAGTAGGATTTAGGAGGAATAGGAACTATGCTCAGATATTAGCACTAACAGAAGTAAGCAGAAGGGTGCAGTTATGGAAGAATGTATTTTCATTATGAATTTTAATTTCATAAAAGCAAGTGACACGGTCCCCCCTCACCACACACAAAGATTTCCCACTGTCCATTCAGCTGCAGAACCTCTCCCTGTTTTGTTACTCTGCTTACTCCTGGCAGCTGGATTTATCTTACAAATTCTTTCATATGGCTCCTGTAATATTTTCTATTGTCCTCTCTGGGGCTTGTTTGAACTCTTACACCACTCTCTTCTCCCTTCTGCTTTGCCATGCATGCTGTTTAGCTATGGCTTTGCCTTTCCAGAAAATGCCCTCCTTCCCCCTCCTCCTTTACAGTTTCAGATTTCCCTTCCTGGCAGCCATCAAGGGGCTGCACACCATGCACTGGCTGTCGGGTCTGCTCTTTAACCACAGGACCCAATTCACCTCCTGCAAGCTGAGTAGCCTGAAAATAAATCAACTGAGAGGGAGCTGGTTGGGAGTTGCAAAACACTGGGACACATGGCAAAGCCAACACATGGGCTGGGTTACAACCAGCAAAGCTCTTGAGGAGTTTGCAGTTCTCCCATCTATATTCCCTTCAGGACAGCCATGCTGAGAGTGACACCTTTCCATAGATTAGCTCTGCCACACTGTTTAAACCAGCTCTACACGTTCAGCTGAAATGTGCTTAACCCAAAATCCTGTATCTGAAGGTGTCCTTACTGTGCCTCCCAGATGGGTCCCAACTTGGCAGGACAGTTTTATCCCTAATACCTAGGATGTAAACACAGCCAAGCTTTGAAGAAAATCTAAGTCCAGACCTGAGCTTGAGCCCATCTCTAATCATCACTTGATTTTGTTTTCTCCAAATCTGCACATTTGAGTACTGAAGCCAATTAGTCATCTCTCCTTCAACAGGTTCTTCTCCTCCAGCTGCCTATTCCCAAGGCTTTTAAAATCACCGCTGTTGTTTGTGCCTGGGTTTGTGGCCATGAAAAGGAAATATTTAAAGTAAATTTAGAAGCAAGCGTCTGAAGTGACTGTGTAGATTCTCATCTTTGAGTTGCTCCTTGAGGAAGGCAATGGAGCTTTATTGGGGTTTGAGTGTTTGAGCGTATGAAGCTGCTTCCAGAACCTGTATCTCCAGTCCTGCCACATTAGGCCAGTGTAGTGACTTAGTGGCTTCTGTTTTCAGAGGAGTGTGAAGCCTTCACTACAGAGGATTTATGTTTCCTTTCAACATTATACAATATTTTCTTCCCAGATTTCAGTGAAGTTCGGCTCTTTCTGAATTGTAAATGCAAAAAAATTACTGTTCAGAATGTTCTCTCTTGAAAAGATGTTTGCTTTTCACAGCTCAAACAGAAAACAGCTCAGTGCATCCAAAAGCTGCCTCACCCTTTGAGCCTGTTCCCAGATCTCAGCCAAGAGCACTACTATGGAATAGCTGTGAGTAGCCGGAAGAGCATTGTGGGGATTGAGATGCAAATGAGCAAACCAAACGGCCCCCTTCACTGCAGAGGTTCCCTATCTCCTTCTGCCCTCACTTTTGAACTGGGGGAGGCTTAACCTGGGCATGGCTCTGCAAGCCACGAACCCTGGCTCTGCAGCCACGGTCCTTGGCTCTGCTCATTTGCAAGACTCATCAGCTTGGGGCAGATGGAGAACTGTGTTGGCATCCTGAAGGCATGGAGGACAGGAGGGGCTTTCAAAGCCCCCGTGTTGCTGTTACTTTTCTAGGTCCCCAGAACTACATCCCGCTGCCTTTTCTGCATTAAAAGGAGGAGAATGAAAGCCAGAGGTGGGAGCCACTGCAAAATAGCACACCCTGTTCCCTATCTTAAAAGTTCCCTGTTTTCAGGCAGTCTCAAAAGTTCCAAAGCGTAACATGAGCAGCTGCCTGGGCACTTGTTTGTTTTGTCAAATGCTGAGAGTTAGAATATTGCAAAGGAAATCAGATACAGCAAGTTGGGGGGCATAAAGAGGTTTGCACATATAAACACGCTGAGGAATAAAGCAATACGGTGTTTTCTCTGCATGCTTTTCTTTCCAGGGTGAGGGAAGGAAGCAAAACATTCTAACAAAACCTCCTTCTAAAGAAATAATCAAGGCACTGAGCTCTAAAGGCCGTGTCACTGCACATGAGCAGGAGAATAAGGCATTTTGCATTATTGCCTGTTGTCATCACTTTGCTTGGTGTTGTCCCTGCATGCTAATTACATGTTTACATGTATTGCATCATTTGACATAATTACTGTAATTATGTTAATACTTCATCATCAACAGAACAGTACCTGTAATTTACCAAACAAAAACGACATGAAAAGCTAAACCCACAAATGGAAGGGGACACACTGCGCAGGATTTAATCCTCGGTGCAGGAGCAGGCAGGAAGCACTCAGAACTGGGATATCCTGGTTTAGCCATCAGATCCTTCCAGACAGCACCGGGGCACTTCCCCGGTACCAAGGAGGGTAACACACCAAACTGTGAACAGGGTGTAAATGTGTAATACTCATCCGTGAACTCTCACCTAGAAAAATCAGTGCCCTTAACAAAGCTTCCTGACAGACACTTAAGAGAACAACAGGAGACCCAGAAACTCAGGGGTCGGGAAATATTTTAACCCCTCTCCTATCTGTGGGTGTACAATGTCAACCTCGATCCCCTCGTTGCTTCTTTGAAAGAAATACGTGGCGCCTGGCATACCGGAGCACAGTCTGAGTGCAGCTGGATCTTCTCCCCATCCCCATCTCTAAGATTTTTGTTACCATTTATCTTGGCCCCGTTAGTTTAGGTTTTGGGCTATTTCACCCCCTGCACATCCCTCACATACCAAGAGGTGTTTCTTTGCCTCTGGTTTCTTGCAGAAGGGTCTCTGTGAGATGTGGTGACCTGCCAGTGCTGGGTTAATGGTTGGACTTGATGATCTTGAAGGTCTCTCCAAGCCATAACGATTCTATGATTCTATGCCACCAAGGGTTAAATATCTAAAGTCAACTATGGCATAAAGAGGGACATTAAACAAGAGAAGGAGTTAGCCAGAGTGGTCATTAAGTGCTGGAGAGTTTTACAAATAAGACTGAGTCCCAAGTGCTTCCTGCTAAGTGGAGACACAAGAACGTTCCAGCAAAATTTTCTGCCTCCATCCATTCAGGAACTGTACCCAGGTGGAGATCCTGCTGTGGGCAGAGGAACCTGTGGCAGCGAGGGGCACTGCTGGCACCTCACCTGGCCCCCGGACAGGCACTGGGGCACAGCTGGCACCTCACAGGCCCAGGGACATGCACTGCTGGCACCCTGCCTGGGCCGGGGACTGGCACTGGGGCAATGCTGGCACCTCGTCTGGCCCGGGCACAGGCAGTGGGGCACTGCCCTGATGACTTTCCCGACCAAAGAAAGCCCTTCGAAGGCTCCCACCGGGCTTCCCGGGCACCACCCCTTCCCCGCACAGGCCGGCGGGCGC
>NW_008597916.1:0-11625 GCF_000691845.1 Merops nubicus | reverse complement strand
GCCAGGGCCGCCAGCTCGGGCGCCGCTGGGCTCTGCTCGGGGTGTAAATACGGAGCCGTCGCCTTAGGCGCCTGCTGACGGTAAACGGAAACCATTGAGAGAAAATTTTGCATAAATACACCCAAAGCGTGCAGTCCTTCCACATCTGGCACCAGGCGGTGTAAATGCCCCGTGTTTAGCTCCTCTCAGACCTGGGCGGTAGAAATCCCCAGCTGCTGATCTCGGCGGCCCTGTCGAGGTGCAGCTCCCGCAGCACTTCGGCTTCCTGTGCTGTCACCAGGAGGGGTCTGGCGGCCCGGCCCGGCCCGGCCTGGCCTGACCCAGCCGCATGCGCTGGACCTGGGTCTCTGCATGCAGACGGGGTGTTGGGCTCCGTACACAAACCCCATAGTCGTGTTCCTGGGCTAGTTATCTGCTTTTGCAAGCCGGACTGCGACCGTTCATTTTATGGGGTCAGATAAGTGTCCCCGTTCCTGTCTCTGAAATCAAGAGAGAAAAGGTCAAGACAAGTGGAGAGAGAGAGCACCTTGCTGGGGGGAGCCTTGGGAAGGGAGGAAAATATGAGAGGAAATAGGAGCTGCCTTCTGCCATCAACAGATTGTTACTTTGTTTCAATGTAGCTGCACTCTTAAATATTGTGAAACCACCTAAAAAACCACTACTGCTTTGTAGCAATATAGGCCTTTCCTAAGTCTGTCTGTTCCTGAGTTGTCATGGAGACATGCAATATAAAAGGAGCTGGAAATTCCCAAGGCAGAGGTGGGGGGATCCTTTTCAGATAAGAGATGTGAAAGGTGCTTTGGAAATCTAGGTGGTGGCTTCTTGCTGGATGTGAGCTGACACAAAGTCTGTTTGATCTCTGTGCCTGAGACCGTGCCTTCACCCTGATTCCAGAGCTGGCTCATTGAGAGCCCTCACTGACTGTGTGCTTTTAGCCAAGTAGGCCTCTGTATTGATTTTAAGCAAAACTGCAACCATCTGTTAATACATCACTGAACACTAAGTACGAAAGATAGCAGGAGCTCAGGACTAAACTTATTTACCTTGGTTTTAATTAATTGCAGCTATGCATGAATGTGGAAGTTTTGTGGCATCGCGTTCGAGACGTGAGAATAAGTCTAGAAGAGGCCAGCAAGCGGCACTGGAACGTCTGAAAAAGGCCAAAGCTGGTGAAAAAATAAAATATGAGGTGAAAATTAATTTTTTTTTTTTTAAAGTGAATGTGACCTGAGATGCCTAACTATCCTTTATATATATCAAAAAAGTTACATAAAACAAAACTGCTCTTCAGATCAACTTTTGTTCTTTAACCGCATTTTTTTTTTCAGCCTGTAACTGTAATTGTTTTGCTGCTTTCTAGTATCATGCATTTGTTTGCTCCTGTTTTCAAACTAAGCCAGTTTTATTAACTATCAATCAGACATGCTTGATATTACTTGATAACTGTCCCACAGGGAAAGACCAACTTTTAAAATTAATTATGTAATTAATGTTATGATAGGAAGTACTTTTTTTTTTCTTAGCTGCAAATTATTTAAAACTTTAAATGAATTTCAGAGCTTTACTTGACTGAGATCCATTTATACTGGTATGCAGTGTTTCCACAAAGAACCCAAAATTTTAAGTATTTAACTGGTAGAATTGAAATCTGTCAGTGTAACACTAATACTATCCAATTAATTGTAATGCCAACAGGAAGTGACTTCCACATTGAGGTGGATAAATCGAAAGAAGCTTGAAGTGCATAGATCATTAACGCATACATTTACTTTGAGGCATAAAAGATCAAATCACCTTTGTTTTCATTGACCTCATCTTGGTGTTTTATACCAGAGCCAGAGGTCAGAAGCTTCCATTGCTATGATTTTTTGGTGTGTTTTTTTTTTTTTTTTTTTTTTAAATTATTATTTATTTATTTTTATTCCTATATTTTTGTAATGTGAAGTGAACAATAAAGCTGTCAGTTTCAAATGAAATCTATGCCAGTGCTTCAGTAGATTCTGAGTTTCAGTATACTGTAATAATTTTAAAAATTGGCAACTTGTTTTTTGTCACTCCCAAAAACACTCCAAACCCCACCTTAAACTGAATTAATAACTGCGCTGACTAGTTGTGAGCAGTGTAGGAAACCATGCATTTCTTGGGAACTTTTATGTTGTTACTGCTGAGCTATATTAATAAGTATCAATATGGGAACTGATAATACTCAGTATACCTTAACCATAGGTTGAGGAGTTTGCAGGTGTTTATGATGAAATAGATGAGGAAGAATACTCCAAGATGGTCAGAGAACGTCAGGATGATGACTGGATTGTTGATGATGGTAAGTTAAGATTCATTTGGAGAGTTATTTTGATTAAAGTGTTAGAACTCAATTAGACTTCATAATGTTCATGATTTGAGCTAAGTTATAGCTAGTACATTCTCAAAAATTGTTTTAGGACACAAAAAGATAAGCTTTTGTATGGAAGTGAATCTTTTGCATTGTTCTTATAGTAGTGTATGAGGATGATAATGAAAATATTTTTCCATTATTTTCAGCTATTGTTGAAATTTTATTTCCAGTTATCAGTGATGTGACTTTAAAGAGAAGTACTGTAATTTATAATCTCTAATTAATCATGTAATAATATGTCTAATGGAAGATACGGCTGAGGGCACTGTAGTTTTTAAAACTGTTGCATTTATAACTTTTGCTCTATATTTAAGGGGAAAAATGTAAAACTTATGGTTATGAATATATTTAGAAATATCAGAAGAAAGAATTTAAAATGTAAGTATTTAACAATTCGTTTTTCTGCAGATGGAGTGGGTTATATAGAAGATGGAAGGGAAATCTTTGATGAAGATCTGGATGATGATGCTCTTGGTTCCAGTAAGAAAGGTGGGTTGAACATGACCACTGTAGACATGGCTTTTAGAAGGTACCTAGAATGGACAACTTCTTGGCATCAGTATGGGGTGAATATGGCCAAATGGTGTGTTTACTTAAAGCTCTAATTCTGTGTCTGTGACTGTGGATTTTGTTTGGCCCCTATTATACAGAAGACAGAGGTCCACAAATTGAGGTTGAATCACTGCTAACTACTTGAGCACTACCAGGACAATTTTGATTTTAGTCTTCTGTGGGATATATATTCACTTCTAGAACAAATGCATCTAGGAATGATCTTAATTTCCAAAGCCAGTGTCTAAAGGATGCGTGATCTCTCTTGCCACTAAATACTTGTATGCTTTTACAGATCTGGGATCAAATGATTTTGCCAACTCTTATGAAGTTGATGGCAAACTGAGAAATAGAGTCTAATGTCAAGAATCCAGGCCTGGTGCCAAACTCCTGGACACTTGTGTTTTTTCCGGAGATGCTTCTATGTGAAGTGTCTTGGTCCTTTGTCTGGAATATAAACTTGAATATGCAGAGATCATCGTTGATGTGACTAGGAGAGGGTGCTGGTAGGGTTTTGCTTTTTTGTGTGTATGACAGCCATTACAAAACTGACAGCAAATGAAAGATGATTTGGCTTCATTTCAGCCAGCAGTGTGAAGGTGGCAGAAACAGATCACCTCAGCTATCTGTTCCTGCTAATAATTGGACCCTTAAAGCTTTTCTAATGTAGAATTCTCAATTTTATATTTTTTCTCTAGGAAAAGGTGTCAAAACTTCTATGGCTAATAAAAAGAATGTGAAAAAATCTGTGGTGTCAAAGCCAAACACAATTAAGTCTATGTTTATGGCCAGCGCTGGGAAGAAAAACACAGATGTAAGTTTTTACATTTTCTACTTTAAAGATTTCCAACTTGTTTGCAGTGCTTTAGTGGGAGTGGTGTAAAACAAGGGCTTATTTTAGTTTCTTGTGTCTTGCAAGTCATAAATTATTACATTCTTGTGTATGGAGCATTCCTGAAAACGTTGTGTGTGTTTCGTAGAAATGCTTTGGTCATTTACTGCTGATCTCCTGATTGGGTTTGCACATATAAGAACTTTTTGGCAATGTGTTATCTTACAGAAAACTGTGGACCTGTCAAAGGATGATTTACTAGGGGATATTCTCCAAGATCTTAATGCTGAAGTAAGTATATTAATAAAATCTGCTTAACACTGTAAGCCATTAATTTTTCTTGCTGTGGAACATACCAAGAAAATAAAGTTCATCCTAGAATTTGTTCATCTAAGGTTGATTTCTTCCCTAGCACATCTGCTTGGTGTATATATGCAGTCTGCCTGTCATCTCCACCGTGCAGAAGTTGCATGACCCTATTGGTTTGATAAACTAGAAGTGCTATGTCCTGGTTAGAGCTAGATTCTACTAATGTGATGTAGAGGCTGTGCTAGTGCAGCCTGCTAGGTTAAGGTCAGCTTGGAGGGACAGGACTTACCTGCATCTGAATCGTGGATACCACATATGCATCGCCGCGATGCAGCCAGTATACGGTAGGGTATCTCCCTCTGGCATGTTTGGGTTCACAAGAGGAACTGAGGGAGGACTGTTTCAGGAGATGACAGCCTGAGCTTCTGTCTGCTGCCTCCTGCTTTCCATGGCATGCTACAGAGAACTGGATGAGAGTCCTCTGAGCTAGGAGTGCAGGATGGCTGCTGTAGTAGGGTTGGACAGTCTCACGTGAAGCTGTCCCGTGTCACTGATGACTTTTCAATGAGTTCATGCCCCTTCACTCGATTTCTTAAAGCTGAAAGGGTTGCTCATGTGTGAACCATGAAGCTGTGGTGGTGGTGTGATGCTGAACTGGAACAGGTTGTATTGTAATAAGCATAATGCATTCTTACAGGGCAGTATGAGGGGTAGGGGTGTTCCAACGTAAAATTGTGTTCTTGGCCTTGTGTCCTCACTGTTTTGTCCCTCCCAATGATATCTGACTGAGAGTTATGATATCTTAGGCTATCCAAAACTCTCAAATCATTAAGCAGATATATTTTAATGTCAATTTTTGGGGAGCAATGATCGGGGCAATAATGCTAATAATTACACTATGGCTTCTAATTACTTAAATAGTAGTTAGCTATCTTTTTTTGGCTTTGTTGCTTGTTGCTCTAAATTTTCTTGTTAGCTGTTGATAAGGATAAGTATAAAATATCTGTACATGTAAATAAATTAAAATGGGATTTCTCTAGTGTGACAGTGCCGAAAGAGCACTTCTGCCTTCTTAAGGCATGTGTGCTCAGTACTACTGTTTCAGTAGAGAGATGAGAACATCCTACCAGTTATTCTGATACTTGTGCATTAAAGGCATGGTTAGCTATTGAAATGCTCACTGTTTGAAAACTGTTCCCATATTGACGAGTTTTTCCTCTCAAACTGTTTACCAAAAAAAGTCTAGGGTCTGTCTTCATGGGTTGATAGCTCAGCTGTGTATCAGATGTGTCCTCTAGGCAAGTAAGTAATACTGGTGCCTTCTTTCTCTTTGATGCGAAGTGTTACTAACCAAGGCAAAAGAAAACCCTAAACAACACCTTTTCATTTTGTCGCTTTCTGTTTTCTTGCAATATTCAGACTGTTCAGATAAGTCCACCACCAATTATCATGCTGAAAAGGAAAAGATCTGCTGGACTACCACTGAATCCTTTCTCTGTACAGTCCCAAACTTCAAAGGTAAACGCAAAAAAAAATCCAAAAAGTTTTCACTAATAAGTGTTAATCTGTATTTTGGTTGGTTTTTGAATACTGTTGTCTTTTATTTCTGCTTCTAGAAATTAACTTTCTTGTTAGCTTCCCTAGCTTGTCTTTTCTTTCCATATTAATCCATAAACAGAATACAGCTGTCTTTGTATCTGTAGTATAGTAATAGTTTGTAGCTGTTGCATTTGTCACGTGAAAGTTTTTATAATGTTGAGTGCATCACATGAAGGTGAGCTGCTGCTTTGTCTCCTATTTGCCAAGAGTAGAAAAGACCTTTGTGGCGGGAAAAGGATGATGGAAAGTGAAATAAGCAGAAGAAAGAGTATTTGTGGGTGTAGAAAAGGATGAGAAACTCATCTTCTGCAGAAGTGGACAGCGAGCGGAAAATTGAAGCTATTGATACAAGTTTACTCTAGTGGAAGATTTTGGAGTGAAAGGAGGGTTGGGCTTCTAAGCATGGGAGGCTAGCATTTTCTTAAGAGTTCTGGTAAATGAGAAGGACTTTACAGCTGCAAATACAATGACATATGAGTCCATAGAGGGCAAACGGAGTAGAGTAGATAGATCTGATTTGTGAAACTGTGTAATCGTGACATCAACTCTTATGCTGAAAATAATCACCAGTGGCACTTGTTTCCACAGTTGTGTTGAAGCCTAGAAGCAATCAAAAAAGAAAAAAGGGGCTGAGAGAGTAAAAGAGGGTCTTTGTGTTTATGGTGCAAATCACAGTGGTCACTTCTAGTGAGAAATATTGAGAAGGAAACTAATTTCCAAACAGGCTATTCAGATGATAACTTCTTTGGTCCTAGGAGGAGGAATTGGAGGTTTTAGACAATGAAACAGATGAAGAGGATGAAGGATGTAGCCTTGGAAAATGAATGGGAATAAAACCCAAGGTGGCAACGATGCTTTCTACTTCAGGACATGAGCAGGAATAAAAGTATGAATAATTTCATTTGGCTGAGTTAGCAATAAGTTGTTGATGAAGGCAGATTAAGTCATGTTTGCTTTCTGTTCAAGGTGAGTGAAGGGCTGAGTTTGGTGTTGGCCACAGCAGAAGTAACTGTACTGAGATTAAAACTCCAGAAGTGATTGTGTGCAACTCTAAATTCTGTATCTGTAAATGACAACTTTCTTTAAAGATAAAGATTTTGGACCTTGCCACAGTTTAAGGGCCAGTAGATGCAGAGACTTGTTGGTCATGGTGGAGGCCACCTAATACGCATCTTCCATAAGAAGCAGTTCTGTAGCTGCTGCTCTAGTGATGTCCTGCCTGAAAAACAAAATATGCGCTTCTTGCCTTAGAGTTTAGGCTTGCAAAGCATGCTGAAATGTGGTTTCCTTGTTTTTCTCACTCTCCCTGTCATGTCTGTAGCGTGAAGAAGTTCCATGGAGAAGCACTGTCTTCTCGAGACCTGTGGTGTCCTGTAAGCATCTTGAACTCATTGCTGATATGAAGGGGTGTAATTTGCCATACTGGCCTTCCCCAGTTGCTCCAGGCTCTGTCACTGCCTGACATATATTGTCACATGCTCAGCTGACACACAGGTTTTAATTTAGGGATGGAGTAGTGATAGGTGGGAAAAATCATGAAAGTAACTGCCAGGTGGGGGGTCCTGCACTTTGGTCACAACTCTGGGCAATGCTACAGGCTTGGGGATAAGTGGCTGGAAAGCTGCCAGGCAGAAAAGGACCTAGGGCTGCTGGTGGACAGCTGACTGAACATGAGCCAGCAGTGTGGCCAGGTGGCCAAGAAGGCCAACAGCATCCTGGCCTGTATCAAAAACAGTGTGGCCAGCAGGATAAGAGAAGTGATCGTGCCCCTGTACTCAGCACTGGTGAGGCCACAGCTTGAGTACTGGGTTCAGTTTTGGGCACCACAGTAGAAGAAGGACATTGAGGTACTGGGGAAGGTCCAGAGAAGGGCAATGAAACTGGTGAAGGGTCTGGGGAACGTCTTACTAGGAGCAGCTGAGGGAACTGGGGTTGCTTAGAAAGAGGAGGCAGAGGGGAGACCTTCTCGCTCTCTACAACTACCTGGAAGGAGGATGTAGTGAGGTGGGTGTTGGTCTCTTGTCCCAGGTTGCTAGTGATAGGATAAGATGAAATGGGCTCAAATTGCACCAGGGGAAGTTTAGATTGGATATTAGGAAAAATTCATTTACTGAAAGAGTGGTGAGGCACTGGAACAGGCTGCCCAGGGAGGTGGTGGAGTCACCATCCCTGGAGGTGTTTAAAAAAAGGGTGTAGACGTGGCACATGGGGACATGGTAGTGTTGGGTTGATGGTTGGACTTGATGATCTCAGGTCTTTTCTAACCTTAATGATTCTATGATTCTATAAGCACGAACTTCATTAAATGTCAATTGTAAACTACTTTTTAAAATTACAGTAGAAATGCATCACAGTACAAATGATAGTATAGAATTTAAAGTTTACTTTTGAGGAGTTTTAGCTGCCATGCTGCAACGTATGTGGAGCTTTTCCTCTAGCCCTGCTTACTAGTTCTGCAAATAGTGACTGCTAAATTTTTTTTCCCTTTTTTTGCTTTTAAGATAATTTTTTTTAAACTCACGGGTAAAATGTCTTTCAGGTAATCACCCCTGTATCAAAGAAAGCTCCTGATCATCTCAGAAAGGAAACTCTTCCTCCAGCTGCATTTCATCCTAAACATCCCAATTACACAGCAAAATCTGTCATAGTCTCTGAAAAAGAGGATACTAAGTCTCTGCAAAAAGCTACTGAAAATGGGGGAATAGTGAAGACAATAGAAGAGAAAGTTACTGAAGGTATCAAAAAGAAATCAAAACCCAGTTCTGGAAACTTTAAATATGACATATTATTAATAAAACCCTTCTTAATTTATACTAGTTAGATGTTTCAATAGCTCATATATGATGCTTTATTAGTATACTACTTTCATGCATAAAAATGTACTTTATGCACACTGCTGTAGTATAATGGCTCAAGCCTTTAGTTTTATGTGTAACACTTCCAGATGATGATCAGGGAATGATGGATTTTGATGAGGAGGACTTTGATGAACCTATGGAATCAGAGCATGTGGAGACTAGACCTGAGACTACTGAAAACTCGAAGAGAGACAAGGAAATTGAAAAGAAAGAGACAGAGAAGTTGGAATCAGAGAAGAAAGAGACATCTACCTTGTAAGAATCTCTTTTTCTTTATTTTTCTTCCACCAGGAAGCTTTTCAGTATCCCAAAACTTTAGATCTATCTTCATATTTGTCTTTGCCAGTGGGATAGTTGTGATACAGACAGACTGATGATAATGCAATCTGAGTTTTTTTTGTAGTGATGTTAAAATGGTCACATTGAACATGCTGATAGCTACTTGATGGGAGAATACTTGGTGTTTTTTGGGATTTAGCACATGACATCATAACACTTTTCAGTACATTGAGGTGACTCAGTGTGGATATTGAACAATCAATGCCAATAGACAAAGATTAGAAATTGCTAAGGGTGCTTATTCTAAACAGCCCTGAAGACTGCTATGAAAACTATGAAACTAACATTTCATAATATTGTAGCTGAAAGTATTGTCAGTAAAAGTAATGTCACATGCTGAGCAGCTGTGGCTTTGAGAAGAGGTGGAAAGTTTCTTTCCCTTTTTTTTTTTTTGTTTTGTTTTTTTTTGTTTTTTTTTAATTATTTGGAATAATCTTCAATCATGTGTTGCCATAACTTGAAGCTTAAATATTTGAGTTATAAAAAAACCTTAAAACATTTAATGACTGAAAAGGTAGTTTTGTTGAAATAATCTGTTGTTCCCACTGAGCAGGTTGTGGGGATGGTTGGATATATTTGTTATGTAACAGCTTAAATGACCAAGGCTGAAATACGAGGTGTATGATTTTTAAAGCCTGTGCATTGTGTACTGAGAACTGTACTTGTATGTGGGTTTGTCTTTGTCACTCCATCCTTCTTTTCAGAAGAAATCTGAGGAAACCCAGCTGTTGGGAATGTTGCTTGGTAGTGGAAAGAGCAACTAAAGGTGTAAGAACATAGGGCTGAAAAAAATCAGCAGTGGTGGTTATAGCAAAGGCACAGTTTTACTTTGTGTTTCTTTCTTCTTCTGCAAAACCTGCAGAAGTTTTTCTCTCCCAGATATCTCATGTTGGGACAGAACTGATGAGGATGAAGATGTAGTGGTGACAGAGGTTCAGCTGGACCCTGATCTCCTTCCACTTGTGAATGGGGAAAACGATGAGCAAGTGTTAAGGTTTTATTGGCTGGATGCTTATGAAGATCAGTACAGTCAGCCAGGTAACTGTTCAGTTAAAGGCAGAAAATGCCATTCTGATTCTTTTTATGTAACTGAGACTTTCAGACTTGCATAAATTATGTCTAGCTACCCTGTCTCTCTGTTCTCTATAACTTGTACTTTCATCTCTTTTTTTTTTTCTATACTTGTGTCCTCAGTGCAGGGCACCATGACTGGGTGAAGTAAGAATGTCGTCTCTTGATCTAGTATAGTAGTAGGGAGGTACAGAGGGTGCTTCTAGCACTTCTTAATGTTGGTGACCTGCTGATTGGCCTTTTTAAAACCCTGAATACTTCAGGAATAAGCTGATGTTTATTTCTCAGTGGTGCAACCACTGAGCAATTAAAATTCTGATGGATTATTAGAAAGGAGGTTTAGGTTGGATATTAGGAAAAAATTCTTCATCAAGAGGGTTGTAAACCAGTGGAGGATTCTGCCCAGGGAAGTGGTGGAGTCACCATCCATGGAGGTATTTAAAAGGTGTGTAGATGAGGTGTTTAGAGGCATGGTTTAGTGGTGGACTTGGTAGTGATAGGTTAATGCTTGGACTTAATCATCTTACAGGTATTTTCCAACCAAAACGATTTTATGATTCTATGAAAATAGCAGTTGTACAGTTTTATACAGAGGAAAGGGATGTCTACCAAGGACAGAAGATGACCTTTAAAATACAAGGCCTATATAGATCCCTTTATTAAAACTGTCTAAATCTTGAAGATTGTTTTTGGATTAACATCCCAAAGACACTTTGTGCAGTTGAAGTGTGAATCTTAGCTCTCTTCAGAACTGCAGCATTCTGATTGCAGCCCTCACAAGTTGTGTTCACAGCTGTTCTAAGCACTTTCCATCCATCCTCTCATTGCATCAGCAACTTTTAGGATCTTTGGTTTCTAATTTGTGCTTCATGTAGGTTTACAGGAAGGTTCTTCCATGTGTTGTTGAAGTTTTTTTGGGTCGATGCTGAAAGCATTGAGTCAGAGATGTTTCTTTGTTACACCTGTTTTTGTGAGTTGGGATGCCAGACTTAAATATGAGACTGTGTTGGGCTGAGCAGCTTTGTGATGGGAGTGGTAATAACCATAGATATCTTGATGAAATCAATGGCTCTAATATAAAATTGCTACTTTTAAAGACCCAGCTATTGTTCTTTTTCACTTTTTTTTGTCTTCTAAGTCAGTGGTTGTTGAATGGAACATAATTATGAAAGGATTTCTGTTCCTCGCATGCAAGGAGTGTTCTTTTCTCATTATGACTTTTTCAGGATTGAATAATAAAGACTGCACCTGTTTTCGATTAGTAATGTAGAAGGGGAAATTTTGAGACTGCTTTTTGTTTAATATGTTCACGATCTTTGTTTATGCCTCATTTGCTGTGATGTCAAATGTATTGCTTGAAGAGCAAATACTATAGCATAATCATAAGACTCTTAGAAACTTAAGGATTTTTTTGTAGGCTTACTTTTCTTATCTCCCTTTACTATCTTAAGGAGTGAACTCAAAAATTGTAATCCTATTAACATTGTAAAGAAATAAAAAATAAAAGCTACCTTTTCTTTCCCTTCTGCAAGACATTTTCCCTGTCTCCTCACTTTGGTTCATTGGTAGCATGATCTTTTTACAGACTTTGTGTTTTATAAGCCTTACCCATTTTGTCTTTCTCTCTCTTTGTCTTTCCCTGGTAAGGTATTGTGGTTTGAGGCTTGGAA
>NW_008597915.1:0-4808 GCF_000691845.1 Merops nubicus | reverse complement strand
GCTGCTCTAGTTGCAGATGTCCCTACTGCCTGCAGAAGGGTTGGACTGAATGACCCTTCCAAACCAAACCGTTCTATGTGAAGTGAAGTTTCGTCCCACGCAGCAGTAGATCTGTGTGGCCAGGTAGGCAATTAAAAGTCCTTTTAAAATAATGGTCAAAAGACACACAAAACTCCAACAGCTGAATCCAAAACTCACAGTGAAAGCCCATCAGGGGAAGGTGTTGCTGTGAGTGCCTGATTATGTGGGAAATCAGCTGATCCCACCTTCCCTTTGCTCCTTCACACAGGTGTTGGAAGCAGGGTCAGTGAAATGGAGACTGAGCCTCATTTTGAGTCAGATCTTCAGGTTCAGAGGACTAGCAGAGAAGGAAAACACCCTTTCTCCACCAGAAACTGCAGGATTAGCCCTTAAAAAAGTACCTCCTTAGAAACTTCATAATACTTAGTCATGAACCACTAAGTAGGGAATAAGACCAAATCATCAGCTACCTAAAACCCCTGTGCCGGTAGCAGTACAAGGCAGGAGACCTTCCTGCCAGTGCTGGTGTGTTGCACTAGCAGCCTCCCACATCCCTAGAGATACCAATACTTTGGAAACACAGAGTAAAGAAGTTTCCTGACATCTCATGTTTTAGTTTCTACAAGAACCATCCAGGAGGGGAGGTGGTACAGACACCAGAAAAAAAACAGCCAGAAAAAATTGCCAGAATAAAAGAGGAACCAGGGAGGAAAAGGGTGAATTAGCGAAGTGAGAAGGGTGGAAACTGTTTTAATCTTGTCACAGGGTTTGGCTGCTTTGCTTTGGTTTGGTTTTCTGATGCAAAGCTCATTTGAAAGGGAAGCAATTCTACAAAGTCTCAGTTTTCATTAAAAAAAAAACAAACATCCTTCATCCTCACAGCTACAGGGAGGTTGGGAGTAAAAGCTCAGACCTGCACTCTAGCATACTCGAGTGACAGGAGAAAATGGGCAAGAAACAGAACGACTGATTTTTCTGTTCTCAGGGAATCTACACCCAGTTCGTGGTGGGATTTGTTAATTACAATTTGATACTTAGGACTACCAGGACTGGGTGGATGGAAGAGTACTATGATGATGACAACACAAATAAGGGCAAAAGAAAGGAGCGAAGTGTGTGGCCAAAGAGAAAACTCCTCCTTATGTGCTGAGGGTCTGTCACTGTGTGCCGAGCGGCGCTGCGGCGAGATGGGAAGGCCGGGTCTGACAGTGCTGGAGTCATTTAGCTCTATGAAGAGGACTGTTCATTTTAAGTGTCTGGAGTTAAGGTCTAAATTTGCAGCTCAGGTCCAGAAACCAAAAACTGTTTCCCTGCCTTGATCAAGCCAGTGTTTTACAGGATGACCAAGCAAGAAGCATGGCCCCACTGTGGTGGGTGTCCAGTTTGCTGAGGAGCTCTTCCCCTTGGCAGGGGAGAGATTTGACTCCCAGATTTTCATTTTGATGTCTCATCCAGCATCTTAGCAGTTTCTTTCTATGAATGGCTTCAGCCACTTGGTATTCATTTATAACTCTCAGGTTTGGAGGGTGGAGCAAAGGTATTCCCCAGGCACTGCAAACCTCTGGTAACAGTAGATGGGTTGAGCCTTAGAAAAAGGAGGGATCATATGTCCCACGGACAAAATAAAACCATTTTTACAAGGTTTACTTCTATCAAAGGAAGTTTCCCACTAATAGCAGTGGAAGATGTTGATCAGCTCACAGACTTCTTTCAAATCAGCTGAAGAACAACATTGCAATCACAACAGCATTATGTGGGGGCATTTTTGTCAGCATTGACAATTTTTATCCTTTACAAATGGTGGTGTTTAACAAAGACATATGTTTACACAGATGGAGGAGGGAGGTTGTAGTAATGGTGTGATTGAAAGTAAATTGGATTGGTTGAGTAGCTGATGCCAGCTGCCGTTTCAGTCTAGGAGTAGGTGGGTACTCGAGATGGGCTGTAGTCGCCAGGACCATGTATTGAAAGTTTGCTGGGTACCTGTTATCGGCCATTTACGTGACCCCCAAATCCCCACTCAGCAGCTGCTGTAGCCCCAGAAGTACTTCAGCTACAGCTTGTGCTGCTGCTCCATTCGGCTCCCAAGGAAGCCCTCCCCTGGCTCAGGATTCAGTGAGGTGTTTAGCTTGGGGTCTCCCCATCCCCAAGGAAACACACAAAATGTTCACTGGCAGCATTTAAACACAAACTTTTTTTTTTTTTTCTCCTCTCCCTCTCCATTTAATTTAAATAATGCAGGCACTTTTACATCCTAGGGGTCTTCACAGGCAAGAGTCCAGTCCACCTCTTACTGTAGTTTACCAGATGTCCACCCACTCTACAGAGAACTCAGTCTCATGCTTCCTTATCTATTATCATGTACATTATAAACAGCATCTCAATAAAGCTTTTTTTCTTAAATTTAGATACATTACAATTTTTAAAAGTTCTAAAGCTATTTTTGGTGCTTTCCCCTAAGAACTACCATTTCCTTTACATAATTTATAGACGCTTAGCTGAATTGTACCTGACCATTCAGCTGCAGCACTAGTGATACCTTCGTCAGGGTTCATTCTGCTGAGGGTAGTGTCTGTATGTGGACGTGGAAGGCTGAAGAACAAGGAAAACAGCACAGTATGACATTCTCAACTGATCTAGCCCGACACAGATATAAATGGCAAATACAATATTAAAGAGGCTGCAACTTTTGGGACATCCCAGGTGAAGAACCAGCCATTGCCTGCATTCACTCGCAGGGTCCTGCCTCTGAAACAGGGTACACACACCTTTTCCATGAGACCTCCTGCAAAGCTGTTTCAAGAAGCTGCTTGCACAGTGAAGGCTTATACAGAAAAGCACCATTTTGTTGTTGTTGTTGTTAGAATAAAATACACAGAGCATTTTCATCTTTGAAACTGCTACAAGGGAAAAAAAGCTCAAACTCAGCCATTATTTCCTTTATCTGGTGAAGGGTTCAGATGGAACTTCATTTCAATAGCAAGAGTAGCCTTGGAGCCCAGGTGATTTACTGGTACACACAGCAATGAGGTTTATACGCCAGAACATCCACACATATGGAGAAACAAAACCAGCTACATCCACTATAATAATAAGATTGCTTCAGCAGCCTAAATGACAGAGTTAATGCTTGGCTATGTTAAATGGCAGCTATTTCCCTATTACAGCAGGTGATAGATCTTCATTGTTACGGTAATGGAGCCAACAATTGAGAGCTAAGTAGTAGCCGCTCTTCACCCTCAGTAAGCCTCACAGGTATTTTATATGCAAAGAAATCGACTCCTTAAAATACACCATTTACTGCATCCCGCTGAATTATGGTGTCTAAACAATAACGGTGATTTGCTAAAACGTTACAGAGTGGGTTTGTTGCAGCAAAGGAGGCAAAGACATGAGAACCAAGGACAGTGTTCCTTTTATACCAAGGTAATGAATGCGAATGGTTCAGTCAATATTAAAGGAGGGACTTCCATATTAACAATATAGGGGTTTATAATCAAAACTCTATTATGGTAGCTCAAGGTTTTATTCAGGAAAAATTGAATCTTGCAATAATACAAATTAAACCATCACCTTTAGGCATGTTAAATTAGTGCTGTTCCTCTGGCCAGCCTTTTGCCTGTTTCTCTGGGAACTGGCTTCCAGCTTCCCTCCCACCCTTCCCAAAAAAGCTGTCTAGCTGTCCTGCAACAGTTGATACAAACCAACGTCCTGTGGATTCTGCCCCAGTGAAGGAAGCATGGCCAAAAGGTTGCACAGTGGACAGGGCCTCTTGTACCATCATTTTCAGCCTGGGGGATATATGGGGGGAGTTCAACCAAAACATGCTCTTGAGAAGTAATTGAAAAGCAATACTCTGTTTGTATTGGCTGTGTGATGGCACACTTATCATGGGGAGTCTATGAAGGAGATCACACCTGCTCAGAGAAGTGTTAGGGATTGAGAAGCTTTAATGACATTGATCACTGGAAAAGGTGTAAGCACCACTGTTGGGTGATGCTTCAACTTACGTTAGTGGCCAAGAAGGCAAACAGCCTCCTGGCTTGTATCAGCACTCATGTGGCCAGCAGGACCAGGGCAGTGCCCTGTACTCAGCTCTGTTGAGGCCACATCTCAAATCCTGGGTTTAGTTTTGGGAGGCTCACTCCAAGGACATTGAGGGGCTAGAGCATATCCAGAGAAGGGCAACAAAGCCTGCCCTTGGGCAAGGGTCTAGAGCACAAGTCTTGTGAGGAGCAGCTGAGGGACCTGGGGGTGTGGAGCCTGGAAAAAAAGGAAGCTCAGGGCAGACCACCTTGCCCTGTGGCTAATTAGATGCTGCACCTCACTGGAGAAGTCTACTCTGATCTCACCACTTGGCCCCTTTGACCAAAAAAAAGCACTTTCAACTTTTCCTAAGAATTGCAATCAGCATCTAAGATGGTTGAGAGGTTATTCTCATCTCTACCTTCATTTGTTTTAGGAAGTAGGTTTATTCACATTTTAGGAACTCAGAATTAGGTACAGATGAAGAAACAGGGAAGACTCTTTGGTCCAGCCTTCTGCATAACCGAATACAGTAAGGACTGCTCGGGCTGCTGCTGTTCATTAGGGGTGGTTTTAAACTCTGCTGGTTGACAGCTGGAGGCTTGGTCACAGGCAAGGAACACCCACATTTTACAGTGCGGGCAGTTACAGGAGTACTTCACACCTGCCACAGCGTTCCACGTTTTTTTCCAGATTAGCTCTGCACAGCTCCCTCCCCTCGGCCAAACTCGGCAGCAGCGGCGGTTTCGGTGCGGAGCAAG
>NW_008597914.1:0-42323 GCF_000691845.1 Merops nubicus | reverse complement strand
GCCTCTCGCCCAATCGCAAGGCGCTTCCCCGCCCGCTGCCCAATCGCAAATTGCCCGCTCTCCGCTCTCAGCCAATGGGAGGGCGCCCCACCTCAGCGCCTCGCCCGCCTCCCGCTGTGGCCGAGGGGAGGCTGAGGAGGGCGGGCGGTCGCTGAGGGCAGGGTGGGAGCGGGGAGTGTTTGTCTCGGCCGGGGGGTCGTCTTGGGACAGCTTGTAGGGTCCATTTTCGCTCCCAGGTGCTTCCAGAGTTCCCAGTGTAACAGCGCTTATCCTTCATGAACAGATTTTAAAGGTGAATGGCATTTGTAGGTAAAAGTTGTGGTGACTAGAGACCATCTTCCCAGCCAAATTTTGGTGCGACTAACACTACCTTTTATTTTTGTGTTAACAGCAGACTGGAAACATTAGACAATCCTGCCTATACTTCAACCTGCCCATCAAGACCATTGTTATCCATGATAGTTAGCCTGTTGAAACAGGTAATGGAATCAAGGAAACTTGATGTATCTATGTACTGTTCACCAGATTTTGATTTTATATGTATTCACACACACTTGAGAGTGAATAAGACATAAATCAAGTACATAAATCCTATCCTAGGAAGGGTCTTTTTTCTGTTATCAGTACTCTAATGGTAACAGATTCCCTCAGAAAACTTGACATTACTGGGTATTAAAAGTTATTTGCTGAAGATTACCCCTACCAGCTGCCTAAAAAAAGGAATCTGTGCTGCAGAAATCCTCTTTCTGGTTCCCACAGGCTAATTAACATAAACTTGTCTTAACAAGATTCACATAGCAAGTCTGCAAGGGAACCAAGAAGCTGAGTGCAGAAGATTAATACTTTACAGAGGGCATATCTTCCTACCTATACATTTACAGAACTTTCACTTGAGGCAAAGTAACGTACAGAAAAAAAACTTAAGATTTTTCTTCTTGCAGATTCATTTCTCCCTTTTTCAGTTCTAAATAAAAAATAGCAATCCTTAACGGCTCATTTGTCATTTTCCTATACTTGAAAGGCAGTAATTGATTTTGACAAGTATACTTGCTCAGTATTACTTACCACTTGCAGTCTTTTTGAAGTTGTTTTTTCAGAAAAACAGATTGGATTTTGTTGAAATAATTTGAGGTGAATTAATTTACCCTTCAAAATTTAACATACTCTATATTTGTCATATCATACTGCACATAATAGTCTTACTATGGTCAGTAGTACTTGTCTGTTTTTCTCAGCTGGATGTTAAATTCCAGGAAGTGGCCTGCTTGTATACCACCACAGTTTTAAAAACAGCAATTACATCACACTTCTTAATGTCACTTTGGTCCCACATTATAAATATAAATGAGAAGTTAAGCATACTTCAGACCAAAGTAGAAGCTGAATATGAGCACAGTTAGCAACACGTTCCTCAGAGGGAATTCAATGATCTGTCAAACCAAATGTTTTCCTTGTTATTAAGTCATCAATCAGGACAGAAACTGTGTTGCTGCCTTATTCTGCTGAAGTCCAGATAAGAAAGATAGTATTTTTTTCTTGGGAGACCTGCTCTTAACAGAGCCAGGAAACTTAAAGTGTTTCTTTATACATATGTTGTAATGGTTTTGGTTTTTTGGTTGGGAATATTTTTTAGACAGTAACAGGGAGAAGATAAGCTTACTGCACTCTGATATCTTTGAGAGGAAACTTTTGTCTGTTTCTTTTATGCTCATACCAACAAAGGGGCTACAGACATGAGAGCAATGCTAAAATGTCATTGGTTCTGCTCTGCCAGGGAAAATAATCAGCTCTCAAGGTGTGGCTTTGGTGACTACAAACATGATATGCTTATGGATTTAACCTAAAGTCCAGGAGCAGTTTAGGATCACTAAAACTATTAGAGACATAAAGCACTGGGGCTGTCAATACTTCAGGGGGAAGTTTTAAAACTGGATTTGAAAGAGTATTTTTTAAATCTTATTTTCTGAGTGAGAGCATTCCTACTAGCAGTATTTAAAATGTCTTCTCCCTACTGATAATAACGTACAGGATTCTCTCCAGACTGCCTTTAAATTGGCAGAAGACTCTGTAGAACGAGATGAGCTGTTCTTTGCCAAGACAAACATCCTCACCCACCTCAAGTATATTACATTTTTCTTGCTTATTCCAGAGCTGTATCAGGTTTATACCAGCTATGTAAATGTAAGCACCAGTTACCTCAGAGCTTTATGATATCCACCACAATTTCTCATGTGATTTGAGG
The DNA here is from genome assembly GCF_000691845.1 of Merops nubicus. Lineage (NCBI taxonomy): Eukaryota > Metazoa > Chordata > Aves > Coraciiformes > Meropidae > Merops > Merops nubicus. The sequence goes on along the minus strand of NW_008597914.1, from coordinate 40,081 downwards.
GTTCATACATCACTTTATCTTGTGCCTTTCCTTCTGAAGCAGTCACTCAGTGTTGTCTTGTGTTGCCTGCAATTATTCATTCACTCATTCATTCTCAGTCTGATTATTTTTCTTGACTGATGCCATCACAATCCCCCAGGCATGTGTCATCACATTCTGGGCAGTGCTTCTAAAAAGCTCTGCTCTCTCAGATCTGAAAGCTGATCTCTGAAGGTCTGATCCTGCACAGCACAGGTGTACAGGCTTGCCTGTGTAGTCACAAGGCTAAAAATGATGAGCAGAGTAGGGGGCATTGGAATGTGATCTTCAGTTATGGAGGGTGTTTGCCCCACGGTTGCCGAGTCACTCGCATCTAACAAGTGAGACTAGTGGGATACCCTTTGCCAAGAAGATTTTTGTTTAAAGATGTTTCTTTATCCTAGTTTAATCCTTAATTTTGTGCTTATGAAAAGAACAGGGAGGCTTGACATTCACTTCTTGCTCAGAAGGATGACTGATCTCATCTGTGCCTACATAGAGAAACTAATAAAACTTGTTTTAAAGAGCAGCTTCGAAGAAGTAGATCTATTTAAGCACTTTATTGTTGCCAGTTTCATGAAGATCCACCTTCATCAGGTGGTTTTCTGGAACAAACCCAGTAACTGGAGTGAATGGTCACAGCTCCACTGGTGATCCCTTGTTTGTGACAAACTTAAATAAGCCAGATGAATGTTGTGTGAATAAAAAGAGATGATGATACATTATCAGATTTATTACACAAGATTACTATCTGAGACCAACAACTTGGGAAGAGGCAACTGGGAATATCGTTGTATAGTAATGTTTTATGCAACCATTTTATTTTGCTTTGCAAAGTGAAACATGCAAAGATTATTTTTATTGACATTTTTGTGACAAGATCCCTAGCTCTCAAATTCACAGATCTAAGAGATCCAAAGCTTTTGCATTTGAGTTCTGAATGCTCTGAGCTTCAGCCTCCCTAATTAATAATCCTGGGTGAGTCTTTTCCACCCAGCACTGTGGGCATCGCTTATATTGAATCATGTGCATTAAATCACAATTTGTAAGTTTGCACTGTGAATTTTGACATTTTTCATTCAATTGAGTATGCAGTGTTGTTTTTCTGCTCTCACAGACACTGAGGGTGTCTTTCTCCCTCCTCTATGAATACTACTGACTTACATCCTGAGGGCCTTGTGTCATCACCAGATTCTGCAAACAGACACTTTAAGAAGCACACTTTCCTCCTTTACTGGAGATGCAATATTTGCTATGGTTTGATTGCCACTACTAAGAATTTTTTCAGTTGGCATTCTTTCTTCTAGAATTTCAAATGCATTCGTTCCACTTACCCTTGTTTTCATTTTGCAGTGTATTCATGCTTTTTCAGTATATACAGCTTTTATATGCATAAAGATCTCAACTGGTATAGATTTTGAGACTTTAGGATCTGTTCTTTCCATAGAAGGTTTTTATTTTGCATTACACAACATTCATTGATTTGTCTCTCATGCCAAAAAGAAATAAACTCACTAAAATATTCTGGTTTTGCTGATGCAGAAAGAATCCATCCTACAGAAAGCCCTGGCTCTTCTTAGGAGAAGAATTCCGACCTAATTTCCAGTTAGTAATTTTGGTGTAGTGACAAAGCTGTCTTATTTGAGTGGGATAAAATTACAGTGACTCAGCACAGCACCTCTAACTTCGATTCCAGAAACCTCTCAGTTTAAATTCCAGCTTCTGCAGCAGTACCAAAAACTGGAAGGCAGATGGAGCTCCTGCATGCCGAGTGCCAACGTGCCAGTATTTAATGTTTAGACACCATCCACCTTTGGCTTCAATCTTTTTACTTTCAGTTTGTAAATGTATTTGTTAGGCTTTAACTGACTCCTTTTTCAATGGCACAATGCTGCTAATGAAAAAGCTAATTTGGAATTGTTACTTGTACTGCCTGATATGGTTCAAATCAGCATTGCTCAAAATAGCTTTTAAGTCTGTCACTAATTTGGGCTGAACTGATTTTTGAGGGCAATTTCCTGGTAATCACATTGATTATGTTGTGCAATAGATTTCCTAAGAAGTGCTGGGAAGTACTATTAATTGAAACAAACTGCAATTTGAATGGAACATCCCTAACACAGAACCAGGGATCAGTGGACTTCAGCCCTGATCATGCAGCTTCTGCTCATTCTGAATTCCCACTGATCAAATTAATTTCAACTGGAAAAAGAACAATGCCTCCCTGACTGCCCCAGAAACCAAATTCCTCAGTTAATGTGCTAAGCAAATGTAACAATATGCAGAATCAACATTCCTGCCTCTGCTCCTTCGGGAAATCTCAACGTGGGGTAACCACAAAAGCAGCAAGTCAGCAGCTCTCCATGACTTAGTTGTTAGTCCATCTTCAATGACTTCTAAGGGCACATGTAGCTGATACAGGGATATTTTATGTTACCTCTTGTTGACAAGATAATCAACGTTTTCAAATTAATTTCAATTAACCAACTATTATTTTTCAACTTATTAACAGTACTGTATGTCACAAATTAGCTTCTTTTGGAATTCACTTTATGAAACTACTTAAACTTGGCTGATTTAATCCAATTAAAGCCACTTAGACTATAACTCCAGTTTTGCTTCACTTCAAACCAGAAAAGCAGTAAAACTTAAATAGCAAATTTAGGCAGCACATAGGTGTTTATTAGTTTCAGGCAGCAAATGGCATGAGATGTTCTTTGGTCTATTTTTATACGACCTCAGTACTATTATTTTTTACCACTGCCCTCTGCTGTCATTGAGGCTGTATGTGGCCATTTCTCCATCTTTATGCCTGGCCCAAGATCTGCTTTCTTCTTCTCTGCACTTCTCTTCAGTTCAACCCACAGATTTCCCGAGCTTGCAGTAACTGTCCAAAGATTCCTGAGTATTTCTGCTGATTCACTGGATCGAATCAGACCAGAAATTGTTATTCATTCCCCAGAAAATCATGGTTTGAAGCTTATTCTGAAGCTGTTCTGCCTTCCAGATACCAAGCTTACTCCAGTTCTTTACTCTCACATGACTTACTGCCTAATGCCATTGTCTCTCCTCCCTTAGCTATTTATTTTCCTGAAGGAGGAATCCCATGCTCTTCTGTGTGTTGGAACAAAGCTGTATTTTGTAGCAAGGCTCCATATGGTCAGTGAAGCTCCATTGTCCTCAGACATTTACTTTAAAGCTTTGATAAAATATTAAATCCCTCTGCTCCCGTCCATAAAGTTCCATCATGTTTGTACATGTAAGCTTGAAATGGAAGAGGGCTGCATTTGGGTTTTAGTGACAACATGCATACTTGAAATAACATAATTCCACATATTTATGAGATGTTTGTATTTCTTATTGAAAAGTTCCAAGTGAAGTGCCCAGTACCTTGGCTGTATAAGAGGGACCGTTTTTGTCATTTTATTCTGCCATTCAGATCAGAAAGGTGTCAGCTCTGTGGCCTGTTACATTATGATAGAAATGAGGCAGGTGGTGAGCTATATTTCACTCCAAGTGAATATAAATAGTGAAGGGGGGAAGCATGGTGTGTACACAGCTCTTTGATTTATGCAAGCATATTGTGGAACCTGTTATAGTGAAGTCAGATATAGAAATCTGCTCTTCCCGAGACCAGTGGGAGGTTCACTTTTAGAGAGCTTGCAGCATTTCTCTTTTCACATAAACCATTGCTCTGGTTACAGCTGGGGTCTGACCTTTCTTTTTATTGAACACAGTAGGAATAGCTTAAATACATGCCTGGATGTTCCATGGGCTGGGGAGCCACTCAATAGGCTGCTTCCTGTTAAATGCAGAATTTTTAGTTCTCAAGAGCAAACCAGAAAAGTCAAAGATACTTCTTTTCCTGGTGTGCTCTCTGATCCTCTCAGAAATTTTTGGTGTGAATTTCTGAGAATCCCAACAGTCAAAATTTGAGCTAAACCAGGTAACAAAAGTCAAGACATAACTGGGCTTGAGGAGGCTCTTAGGTAGTGGTCAATTAAGAGCCTTGCAGTAGTGAGTGCTTAGCATAGGTACTTCTGCCAAGCCCTGACCTCGGTCCTGGGTACGTCACATTGGCAATACCACCTTCCCAGGTTATAAAACCATGGCATAATGCTAGCTCACAGCTCCCACCTCCCTCAGTGTAAGGAGCATCCTGGACAATATGGCATTGTGTCTGACACCAGCTCTGCTCCTAGGGAGCTATTCCAGACCATATGTCTGTAGCAGGTTAACATGTTCTGTCTGACAAAAGGAGCTAATTTAGCTTCAATTCAAAACCAGAAACAAACACTCAGAGTAACTTCAACTGACTAGAACTAGACACTCACATTGAAACTATTTTTTCATTTTTTTACCACTAGCATAGGAATAAGAGTCATGTGCCTTTTGCTCTCTTCCAGGGATTAATACCTTATAATTCTGGGACAGTGAAGTAATTAGATCTACTAAACACTTTTAGTGACCTAGCACTTTTAGCATTGAAGTTATGCTCAATGAGTTCAAGTTTCTTAAATATCCATTGATATACTTAGAACTGCTGTCCTCTAGTGGGTGATTGCACCTTCATAAGAGTAATCCAGAGATACATAGAGCTATAAATCAGGGATAGCTATTTGTTATTTTGCTGCAAAAATTTAATGTTCCTAATTTAGTCTGGGCTACAATCTGTAATTTAAAGTAAAAAGCAATTTTCCTTTTTATTTCATTGTAGGAAAAATAAGAAACTAAATGAGGATCTGAGTTTACCAATATATTTGTGAATATAAATATTTTAGAACATGTACTGGTTCTGTGTGTCTCTATTATCATTATTAACTGTGTGGTAAAAATATCTAAAAGATTTTTGGTCCTTGCATTAATCAAATAACCCTTTTTGTACTCAGTACCTCGAACGCACAAGTATTCAATAATCTCATACATAAGCAGGACTATGCCCTACATTAAAGACTAATTACAGTAGTAAATGTTTCAAAGCACCAAGAGGTAAACAGAGCCTTAATTCAGACTGAATTCTAACTTGAGGAGTTTGGTATTGGTAGACAAAGGAAAGACAGCTTCAGGTGACACACATGCACTACAGCAGAGACTATTTTAACCCAAAACCTGGCAGAACACATAAAAATGCTTCTGTTCATCTCTCACTGAAGACACCTATCTTGAAATCTACTTACGTGTTGGTCACTTTCTTACAGATCCTAAAACTGTAAAACTTTTGGGGTACAAAGCTTCCAGGATGACATCATTACTTATTTTTGTTCCTTTTAAGTACTGTTACTGCTATATGACACTACTTAACAAGGGAGCATTCATTTAATAGCACACTGCTATCAAAAAAAGCTAAACAAAACAAAACAACGAATCCAGGACAGGTGATTTAACATATACATCTTTAACAGTGCACAGTAAAATATACGGAAGGATCTAAGAGTTAGAAAATGAAGACTTAATAATACAATCTTCTACTGAATGTAGGCATAAATGAGATGAGAAATCAGATGGAGTGAATGTAATTTTTTCCCCAAGACACAATTTCGTCCTGAGTAACTACTCCTGACACTGTCCTTGTGAAAGAGGTCTGCTGGGGTGTTAGGGTGACTAAGGTAGTAATTGCAGCTATTGCACTTACTAAAGACAGAAACTCAGGTGATACATGGGCAATGCCTAGTTTAGTACCAGCTCAGAGAGCCAGCACTACCTGTGTCTACAGGCAATTTGTTTGCTTCATCTTCTCCTGTGTGGACAGTTAAGTTTGAATGAAAGTAATTCTGGGTCATCTCCTGCTTCTCTCCCCAGAACTCTGCTACCACTGGCAATATAAAGTGACTGCCTTTGCCTGGTGGAAACCTCTTAACCTCAGTACCTTTGTAAAACCAGACTGCTAATGCATTGTTTAAGCTAACACAAGCTCAAAGAATGCATATAGCTTAGATGAAACCCGTTTGTTTGGGGTGGGGGGTTGTTATTTTATATCCATTATATCTAAGCAGCTATCTTTGGTTTTAATTTGAAACAATTTTCTTATTCTAGCTTGAGATAGCCAGTGTCATGAGATGTGAAAAACAGGTGGATAAATGCACCATGGTTTAGCCTCTGTTTTAAAAAATCAGTCTAAATAGTCTTAATATACCCTTCAATAAGTGGTGAAAGAGAAGAAACTGATAACATGTTGTGATATTAAGAAATGGAGAAGCACACTTCCATGGAAGATTTATGTGGTGTAGTATGCCAGCATTTAACAGCATACATCAACTTTGTACACGTTGATGACAGGATAGTTTTTATTTTGCTGAAGAGGGGGCTTAGCTCTCAGTGGCTTGGCCACTCCTGGTGCAGAGAAAACTGCATTAGTGTAGCAAATAATTTTTTTCCCCACTTCCATTTGCAGGTGTTCCCTCCCTGACCTTTCCCCACACCTACACGATTTTCAACGCAGCACAGGGTGAATGGCAGCTCCTTTGTGTTTCAAAAATACCCAATCCTTTTCCTTCAGTTCCTTAGGGGAAGGAGTGTACTGAACATGAAACAACTACACAAGACACTTACCATGGCTGAAAGACCAAGTCAGTGCATGACAGCAATAGTGAAAGATAAGAGCAAAAAGGGAAAGGAGCAAAGTTAAGTAGATAAAAGCATCACAACAATGCGCTTAGGTGAGTCTTGGTGTTCTGACCTCTGCTGCTGTCATAAAATGTTTGAGTTTGTTCAATACCTGATAGAAAAAGAGCCCAAACCCCCCAGAAGGTGTAGCATGCCAAAGGGAATTTCCCTGTTCAGTAAGGATAGGAGTTGTGCCATGACAGACAGCCCTATTCAAATTGGAAGGTGGTGCTTCCAAACCCAGCAATGGGCATCTGTTGTGAGGCACTCTGTTCAGTTTAGTACCATGGCTCCATGTTGAGACACACAAGTACATTCCTTCCCCTTCTTCAAGTTTTATTGTTCAGTCTTTGTTGTATATTGTAAGGCAATGAGATAAACCATGTTAGTATGCATAGAACATGGCATTTATAAGGTTTGATTCCCTCAGAAAATATATTCTCACTGCTGAATTAATTTTTTTCATAGCCCACAGAAGGCAATCATCTTTGTGTCATTAAGTCAGATATTTGGACTATTTGAATTTCTCATTTCATTTTGCATGGCACTTCTGATGGGATATTGTTCTGTCTCAGGGCATCTTGGCAGTTTTTTGTGCTATGTCTTACACTGAGCCCTCCCTCTGACTACTCCATAGCTTTTATGAGCAGTATCTAAGTTACCAGAGGGAGCTATAGAGAGACCTGAAGTAACGTGGACAGCTACTGTGTAACAGGTCATAAAATAAAGTTTAGCTTTCTGTAACATCAAACTAATCCTAAATTTGGGTAAATTGCTGGACAGCTTTGCTGTATGTGAAAAACACTGATCTCAGGAGCAGCACCATCCAATTTTTTCCCCTTACTAATGTCTGTTTAGGATTCTTCCACAACTAGCATGTTGTCCTAATTGACTTTTTCTTAGGATTTTTCAGTTTCCACCTTAAATTCTGACTGTGGCACAGAAATCAGCAATATGCAAATATTGCAAGAAAAACACTGCAACACTACTCAAAAGTGAGTAACATTTCCCTACGCTTTTATTTCTATAAAGCTAGAGTAGGGAAGGATCTTTCTGAAAAATAAAAAAAAAGACATTACTCCTTAAAAATGAAAGATAAGAGCAGATAACTCTTCAGTTTGCTTCATAATATTGCATAGCTCTGAGTGCAATAATAAGAAACATCCAGGGAGTTGTACAGACTCTCATCTCTGAAGTTCTGTGAGAGCAAACTCCAGTGACTCTTACTGCAAGGAGGAAACTGCTCATTTACTACAAATTGGTATCAAAGAGGAACCAAGGTTAAAGGGATTTTACAGAACTCAGTAAATTATTTTAAAATATTCCTAATACTTTTGCTGCAGACAGAGGGTGACTCAAGTGTAAAGATAGGACCATATCCTTTAACCTTCCTACATTCACTAGCTATCCAACTTCAAGCAGATGAGTTAAATGCAATGTGTGGGGAGAAGACAATATTTCCAGACTGATTGATGCTCAGTATTTCATTGGTTTATAAAAGCACTGCTAGCAAAGCAGCTTCATGCATATTTTAAAAGGCTATTTCAAGTGACCAGGGACAGGAAGGCCATGAAAGATTTGTGAATGGCAAGTTTATAAAAGGAAAATAAATGGAAGGGAAATAAATGATTCCCAGCAGTATTTGGCTTTCCCAACCCATGTGATGGACATAAGTAAACTCGTAGCATTTTGTTCATGACATTTAGCCATGTTCCCCACTGTTCTCAGGTCCCTTGAACTTATTCTTCTTTCTCATCTCTCAATGAAGAGATAAGTTATCTTCAAAAGGTTTAGATATTAAGTCAAGTGAAATTCCATAAGCACAACTATGTACTAATCAGAAAAGCAAACTTACTACCATATCTAAGGTTCCATTAGTCCTACCAGTAATTTAGCCAACAAACCATTTTATTTCCTTTGTGCTTCTCTGTGTATTTGCTTTCTCATTTTGACTTAGCTGTTATATTATTAGGAGTATTGCTTTCTTTCTTCAAGAACTTTGGAAGAAACATAGCAACATCTGGGCATATCTACTATTGGTTCTATTTGCATTATAGTCAGAAGATAGCTCTAGCTGATGGCTCTGTTTAGCTGTAGCTATTAGCATCCACACAAACCTCAGCTATAGGGCTTGGGTGCAAGTTGTCCTCCATGCCTAACCCTCCCTGGAGAGGCAGGAAGGAACCCACATGTAGCTAGAGTGATGATCAGAGTGTGGGCTCCAGGCTAACCTACCAATAGAGATAAATCCTGGGTTACCACTACCCCTGCTGGGACTGGAGAGCTCAGTCTCCAGTGGGGGAAAAGGAATAAAGATTTTAACATGGCACACAAGCTGAAGCCAAATTCACCAGTGTAGCTGGTAAGGTTAGTAATAATCTGATGACTGCAATGCCATATTAATTCTAGCTGAAGATTACCAGTCATCTCTTTTCCCAGCAAACTGTAACTGGACATGCAAATTGTCCACTTGAGATTTTTAAGTTCTTTAATTTCCTAGAGCTATTTACAAATCTTAGAGACCAGAGAGAACTTCCTTAAAAGGGTAAGGAAAGCCACTGCTCTTATTGCAGCCAGAAAAGTTTCTACAGTCAGATTGTCTTTCTAGTGCTAGACTGATTAAAGAAAGAGGATGAAAAAACTAAGAATGCTTTGGACAATGTCCTGAAGCACAGATGTCCCATGCACAATCATTCCCAGAGGTGAGAACTTTCTGCAAGGACAGAAAGTAAATTCCAAAAGCCAGTCAGTTGTAGATGACATTAAAAGAAATGTCCTGACTTTCTTAATTAGTATTGCTGATGAGAAGGGATCCCACAGGGAAACCAGCCCTCAGAACATTCAGGGCTTATGAAATCGTAATTGAACTGCACCGAAAACAAACTGCTCGTGCACATTTAGGTAGAGTATGTTTCCAACTTCACCCATCCTAAATTGCAGTTAATTTCAAAAGGCATTTTAAGGCTTACAGGTGCTTGTAGTGGCTGCCTGGTCTGCATGCAAGAAGAGCAACAAGAGTTATAATGAAAAAAAAAAAGACCAGAGTTTGTCTGATATAGCTGTTTCTCATACTCCCATTGATTTGGAGAGGGGAACTCAAGGGATTACAGTCTTTTTCTACTATTTTCTACTGTGCTGGGCTGCAAAATGATGCTAACTTGAGGTGGACCAGCCTTACCAGGCTGGCCACCATCAGCTGGTGTCACTTGTGTAATAACACTTCTCCCCAGCACTGAAAAGTATTCAAGACATTTGCCTCTTGTTTATAGCTCTTTCCATAAAAGATATTAATCTGAAGTAGCTTGTGAGGCAAAGAGTACTTCAGTGTAAACCTTCAAAAGGGTGATACCAGCAACAGAGCTGCACACAGGCAGCCTTGTTTGGAATTGTTTCCCTCTTGGCTTTTCAACGCTTGAGCCCCTTCCAGACTGTGTTCTTTAAAGAGCATTTGAATGCAGAGTCTGCACAACACAGCAGGCAGGAGGCAGAGACATTTCTTTACCTCTGCCCTTCTCCCCCAGGTTGCAGTTGTCACAGTTCAGGACAAGGCTAATTCTCCTGACTTTCAGTAGCAGATTTGGGCCACATGGACAGTTATTTTGGAATCAGTTCTATTTGTTGTAAACTTTCCCAATTAATATTTTATCCCTTATGCTATGCAAAATATTAGTACTTTCCTTATGATTATATAAATTATAGTATCACGATTTTATGGCACCTTTTATATGATGATCTAAAAACGTTTCATAAACTTTACTACCCCTCATTAAGCCTGAAGTCTTTTTTTAACTCATTTGAGGGATCATTAAACTGGCATTCAGAATACTCATGTCATTTTGCAAAAAAATGCTCATAATAATTAAGCAAGGATTTGGGAATAGAACCCAAATTCTTGTTCACAATTCTGTGTATAAATAACAATCTATAATCCTAGTCTGAGTCAATGATCAGAGGTTTAACTTGTATCATGTTTGATGCCATTGGGTTTCAACATTAAATCTCAAAGCATGAAAAATATAAATTCTTTTTTGAGAGAACCAGCTATAATTAATGACTTTGTCACTCAATAAATTACATATATATTTAAATCAACAAAAGTGTAGTGTTTTCTTAGGAAGTGCTTGTATCACCTCCAAATCAAAACAGCTCGGTGGTTTTAACACTATAGCAGCTTCATTTTCAGCACTTGTATCTTGCAAGTTCACTTAATAAAATATTATCCCAGTCTCCAAGTCCTATATTTGCATTCACAATGTAATTACATGGCAATTTTGTTGAAAAAAAATAGATGTAGATGTACATTTTTCACATTAGTGACGAGCCAATAATGTCATTTTAGCACAGACCAACTGTCTATCACTAGGGTTTTAGTTCAGAGATGTTCAATGTCCAAATCAATCAAACTGAATTTAATTTAGACATCTAACTCCCTCAGGCCTGGTTGGAAAATGTCAGACTAAAATAGCGTGTGCTTGAGTACAACAAAATAGTAAGGCACTTCTGAAGTATATATTTGTAAGTACAAACAAATGTCACAAGCAGAGTATATTGGAAAAGCAATTAACCCCTTCTTCATGGGGCTGAATTGCCTTTCACAGAATTACAGCAGCTATAAGGATTTGTGGGAGGATGTTGGGGAAGGATTTCATTCCACATGCATAGTGCCTGAATAAAATGAGAGAAAGAGCTCCTTAACTTCACCAGGTAGTCACTACCAATCATAGGAAAGATTAAAATAGCTACCACTGAGGTACCAGTTACAGACTGGCCCAAATGCCAAGGGTTTAGAAAATGAGCTAATGCTTTAAACAAGATTATAGATGTATATTAGGTAACTTCTGAGTAACAAAGAGAATTTAACACTACTCAGTAAAACCAACACAGAAAGTAGTAACTATTCAATTATCTGCTTTTGAACAAGACTAAGTTAAAGGTTTCTTAGCTTCGTTTTCAGTGAAATATAATCATAGAAAAAAAACCAAAACAAAACAGGATAACAGATGTATATGCACAAATATGCACAAATAATTAGAAACAAAATTTTGTATGTAATTCAAAAAATGAAGTGTAGAAGTTACACACACATCTTTCAAAATGTACAAAATCAGTCGTTACCTATCTGCTGCCCTAAACCTTCCCCTGAAGAAAGTGAAAAGCTTGTCTAAAGTCTGCTGAGAGGTAAATTCAGCATTTAACATACCAAAGAAAAACCTATTTCCCTCTCTTCTCTGACCAATGTTTTGATCATGGTTTCTCTCACAAAAAGCAACTGTGCTGCTGAAAGAAGGGCCAGGAATTAAAATGGCTACACACAGGGATCTTAGCCCAGAAGTAATCAAGACAGAGAGGCGCCTGGAAGCGACAGAATGGGTAAAAGGGCACACAAACACAGCACACATGAAACCTAAGCAGGTACAACCATGAGCTTAACAGTTGGCAATGTTATAAAGATGCTTTTAAGATAGTCATTTTGTACCCTGGCAGGTCTTATGCTGGCTGACTCTCTGTAATGAACCAGGGTACTTCGACTTAGTAACAGGAACTTGGCTCGTCCAAATCATCCCCAGAACCAGGGAAGTGCAAAAGCGAGCGGTGAAGACAAATCCCATATTTGCAGTGGCTGCTGACTGATTCTGCTGGGGAATCTGACGCTGGCATCTGCACTCCATAACTCATGGGAAAAGTTACCCTTTTCATCTCTGCCATCTAATATTAACCTGGATCTGGCTTATTCTGTCAGCACTTCAGAAAACTTTGTGGTGGTAGGAGGTAGGTTCTCTTTTCCATAGGGGACACTGGACTTTATCAGGAACTCAAACCTTTCCCTGCTTTCCCCTGCTGTGAATCATGGCACTATGGCAACAAGCAGCCATCAGTTAGAACACCAGTGTACAGGACTGGAAGAGGCACCAAGTTCCTGCTGGAGCATCAGCGAAGGCTTAGATCCAGAACTCCTAGCCAGCTCTATGGTTTAAATACAAATTTAACCACTACCTATTTCAGCCTAAGCTGACACCGACGCTTGTCTGTGAACTGTAGAAGCTGAAGACGTTGCACATGCCCCATTCTGTTGTCCTTGATACAGTGCCAGCTAATTGTTGGCAGATAACTGGGGGCAATAATCTCCTCAAGTGACAGAGCCCATCTGCCAGAGCCCTCCTACACCCTTGGGAATTTGGCTAGTGGTTCACAGGCACTGATGACGGCAGTTTCCTCCCCTCTGCTCCTGCTGGCAGGAAGTGTTTTATTTATGATATCACAAAATATTTGCTGTGTTTTAAGCCAAAAGAAGAGGGGTTGCCACTGCTTCCTTCCCAAAAATAATCTTTTCCATCTTGTTTCTCTGAAATCAAGTCCTAAAATGGAGTCACCAGGCTATACTGCTATGGGTTTAATCATCTCTTGCATGAAATTGATGTCCCTTCAGCTATTTACTTGAACAATGTGGGATGAGGGCCCAACTGTCAGCCATTCTTTGCAAGTCATACCATATTCAAATGATTGCTAAGGAGCATTATTTTTCTTCTCGCCCCCAGTTTCCCCAAGCTGAAAGGTATTTGTGCCAGGATAAGAGAGGGCTCAGTAAGCCATCAATGTATCAGATGCCCTGCCAGCAACTGGTTTACACAGAACAATTTTACTTTACTTTAGCAACTCAGGGGAGTGATTTTAGTAAGGACCATGTCCTTTCCAAGTTTCCAGAAAAGGGAAAAGTAACACAATTATTACAAAACACTGTGTTTTTGTTCTGACAGACAATTCTATCCACTTAAGAATGCTAGCACTAGTCTCACTTATCTTTTTGTTTTTCCAAAGCATTAATGTCCACTTAAAGTGTCCCCATGCTTCGAATGAGGTTCATCTATTTTCAGCTACAAGTAAGCAAACCCATATTTGGTGTCACACAGAATAAACAGCAGGTCTACAATGTAGATTTTATCACATCATCTTAACCTATTGCTATGTTATTTAGTCTTGAGTTGAGGCATGGTGCAACATAGGATGTACAGTTAGTTATTAAAGAAAAATTGGGCTGTATTACATTTCCCTTCAAGGAATTAAAATAGTATTTTTTTTTATTTTGTTTATTTTCTTTCTTTAAAAGATAGCAAGAAATTAGCCTCTTTGGTAAATTCAGCATTCAAAATAACAATCACTCATTACAAACATTTCCTAGAAAGAAAATCAATGTAGCTTGTTGGATTTCTTTGAAATAAAGTAACAGACTGCTTTTTCACAAGCATTTATAGAAGTTTAGGAGACATTATGGCTCATTTAATTTTAAAAAAAGAATACAGAACACTGCAATAATATTTTTCCACATGACACTGCTCAGAAGTTATCTTTCCCTTCTGCAGGAAAATTGTACTATTCTACACAGTAATGTGCTGTCATTGGTCTAATTGGAAGAAATCTATTAGAGTTTACCAATTTTTAGAGAAAGATGTTTCAATGAGAATTGTGCAAACTGTTTTTTTGTAATAACTGAGATATTGCTACTCAGTATCAGATAACAGAAAGACAAGAATTGCAAAGCTGAATCCAAGGAACAAAAGTTGCCCAGTTCTGAATTGAAGCAGCGAGGCCAGCAGTCTCCCAGCATAGGCTGGGTTTTGTGGCCTATTTTAACTGCCTATTCTGCATTATAACAGCAGCTGCAGGGGTATTTTCCAGCATAGCTGTTTGGAAACCATTTCAAGAGAAGTTTTTCCAGATGTAGGTTCGAGTGTGCCAAACGGTCCAGCTCTTCAACGCAAAAAGCCAAACTGGAAGTTGAGACCGTGGTGCTTCAGCAGTAAGCAGCTTTAATCAAGGCTCAGCTCAAAGAACCTGCCTGCTCTGAAAAATGGTAATGGTTCCACAGGGCTTAATTTGGAGAGTGATATAAAAATGTCAAAGCCTTCTTTCCCCCTCCCCTGCCAAGTTTTGCTTCCTCCCTCCCAGTAATACAAATTATCTAATTACCTATATAAAGTTAGAAGGATTTCTATTGAGGCTTCAGAAAACTGATTTTATACCTATAATACATAAAAAGTACTCACTAATGCTGTACATATAAAATTACTCTCTCACACAAGGAAAGGATAGATTACTAGCTGTCCAACCAGTCAAATTAGTTACCATTTAATGAGAAGAGATCTCACGGAATAAATTCTGCAAAGGTACAACTTAGCTGCCAGAAAAGCATCTTTATAATGTTGCTAGTTCTTAAATTAAACCTCAACTCTTCCCTCTCCTTCAAAGAAATGCTGATGTTTAGCCAAGACCAATGTCTATGCTTTACCTAGCAATTATCTGAAGTTTTGTTGAGTACAGTCTACCTTTCTAGATTATTCTATTCCATTACTCTAAGTCAGCTGGGAAGTGCCTGGGCTGTGTTTTGAGTAGCACTTCCTACTGCTGAATTAGAGTACATTAAAATAACTAATGGAAAAAGTTCCAGCTTTTCAATTCCCTCGCCTAATCTGGGATTCAGACTACTTTATTACAGAATGATTCACAGGGAGGGGGGATATGTGTATCCTCCAAGGTTCTCTAGCATATTTTTACAGTACCAGTTTCTGGACTCTCCTTTTCCTCTCCTTATTTTCTCTCCCCCTGTCCAAACCACCGCAGGACCTTTAGATGTACATTATATAATGAACAATCAGTCCAACAATGAGGTAGTGCCAGTTATCACATATTGATGTCCATCTCCCAGTTACTGCCACTCAGAGTTTGTGGAGATGCTTGCAAATAGTTAATCTTTAATATACTGGGTGTAGAAATTAAATCCTGATATTTAGAGCTAGTGAGCTGAGAGCGTTCAGATTTCCTCCCACTACAGGAACAATATCTTCCTTTGTATAAACTATCACTGGCATTTGAAAGATGGGTCTCTGAAAGCTCCTAAGTTTCTAGCTGGTAACAGCAAAGTTAAAGTTTAATACTTCATAGTACTGCATTTAAAACCAACCATAAGACTACTTATTAAAAACCAATTTCTTGTGCTATTTGCTTAAAACCTGGCTGAAGCAGGCTCTGCATAAATAGCCCCGTGTTATCTTTGGCTATGGGTATAATGCCCAGCACAAGTTGCCTTCGACAGGAAACTATCACATTAGTGAGAGTATATCATCTTATCACTCTTGGGAGAACAGGAGAAACCCATGCACCTGGAAATGTTTCTTCTCTTTTCTAGCTTCATGAGTTGACCTTCAAAAGTCTATTTTTTTTTTCCTACAATCTTTAGTTTCGGATTTAGGAAATAGTCTTAAAACATTGAGCCTCAAAGCCTTTTTTTACCATGGCCTCCCTCCCCCCTGCCCTGTCCCTAAGGACTAATATTGTGACCCCAGCCTATTAATTCCACTAAACATTCTTTGGCTTGCATAAAATTGCCATGATAAATGAGGAATAAGAAACATATCAGCTTATAGGTTCAAAGGAAAAACAGAAACACGTGGTAAAAAAATATTGTAACAGTCACTTTCAGTAAATTCTTCATTTTCAGGGTGGTCTTTCCTGGCTCTGGTTTGTCATCTAAGGATTTTGAATAATTTCTTTTTAAAAATGCTAATGCAGATTTCTAGGGCTCTGCTGTAATTCCATTTGCCTGGAACAAAATAAGGTGGCCTTTGGCCAAGCTCTCACCAAAACCCCTTACTGACCAGAACCTGGTCTGCACCATCAGTGATAGCTAATTACCAACCAGGATTTATACAAATGTTCACCACTGTACAGTCAAAGCCATCTACAATAAAAATACTTCCCAGTAATGTGGTGGCAGATACAAAGTTATCTTAATCACAGTTCTATCTCAATACACAGCTCCAGAGGCAGTGTTTTGATGAAAACTGAGAGGTTTAGTGAAATGAACTGTATATTATTTAGTTTGACTGTCAGAGGGCTATTACTCAGTCACAGTATTCTTTAATACATCTGTATGTACTACTGAATAGTACTTTCTTCTCCAGTGAGAGTCTAAGAAATGTGTATTGTTGAATTCTATGTTGTACTACCTTCACTTACAAATCTCATTTGGCTCCCACAATAAAAAAATGGATTGATAGTAATTCAAGAAACTGCTGACATATTCAGAGTGAGTTTTTAATTAGGTCTCGTCTTGTCTGAGCACCTTTTTGCATCTTGTTAGAATCTATGTTCCTCTGCACTTCTCAAAGATATTTAGGCACAAGAGGCACAAAAACGCCTGATGGAAAACTGAGTCAAACTGTTGGAAAAGTTCCCAGGGCAGGAGTTCAGATCCCAACTCTTCAGACTTTTTCCTCTGCTAAATGTCAGATGTGTCACCAATTTAATAGCCATTGCCTGAGGAGATCTGATTATGTGCCACCATCATCCCCCTGATTAATCAAAGCAGCAAGTTATAAAGAAGAGAATAAGTTCACCTTCAATTTTATTCCTAACTCATAAGAAGAAAATCAGTAATTCTCTTGGTTAAATCTTTTGCTTAAGTGATAATAGCAATAGTGTGACATAGATGGTCATACAGCATCTCACCCTTTTCACAGGATGATGCAGTGACACCAAGTCAAAGTAAAGCTAAAAATGTGACAAAAATAAACCAACTGAAAGCAGCAGTTTCCAATAACAGAGCAAAAATGCCCTCTTCTAGAGTTGTATGAAATAGTTAAGTATCTTGAAGGCATACACACTCTCCACAACACAAAATTAACATGGCAAACAACGCTGACCTGATAATAAACTGTAATCTATATCTGCCTGCCCATTTTCCAGGGCCACAAAAAAAGCTGCCAAAACAAAGATCAAGTAAGATAGTCCAACACACTGAAACAAACCCACCATAACTCTCCTTCCGACTATTGTCCCAGAGCATGTAACTATCAAGAAACAAGGAAGTATGACAAGCTTCTCATTCTTAACAAAGTTGTATTAATTTTTTCCATAACCCCTAACCATCATGAAGGCCCAGCATCCCTTCTTGTGAGGGGGAAAGTTTGTAGTTGAACAAAGTAGTAGTAGTAGTAGTTGATTTTAGCTGTAAATTCCTGCCACACCAACTTCACATCAATTACAAATGAAAGTCAAAACCAATACAAGTGGTTTGTGATAACCCAATAGCTGCAAATAACATCTTTCAAAACTCAGTATTTCCTAGCTGAAGAAAAACTTCTCCTTGTTCATAGGACACATGGCTTGATATTTTGCTCACATTTGATTGCAAGAATACATGAGGAAAAAAATAGTATTACCTTTGAAACCATTTAAGTTTGGAGCATGAATAAATACACTTTTTTCCCCCCATTTAATTTTAAGCACTTTAAAATTTAACACTGAGACCCCTTTATTTTCAATGCATCTTTACAGTGTTACCACAAGTGACAAGTGTGTCAAACACAGGAAACTTAAATTTTCAATAGTGCATTAAACACCAACCCACTGTGAATCCCATTCCTTACTATTCAGAAACACGCTTCAGGTTTCAGAGAAATCAGATCTTCACCATTAACAGTTAAAGCAGTTCTTAACTTGGTGGATGAAGGCTGAAAAGGTTTTTCTGACAGGCCAGTTTCAGTAGAAACTATTTTAATCACTTAACCAGCCTCAGAATATGCTGTGATTTAGTCAGTAGCTTCAGATGAAGCAAGAAATGGAGAACTATGTGGTTTTTTCTCAGTGTATTAAAAAACACAGTCTCTTTAGAAAGTCTCTTCCACACACAATAAAAAACATTA
Organism: Merops nubicus; assembly: GCF_000691845.1. NCBI lineage: Eukaryota > Metazoa > Chordata > Aves > Coraciiformes > Meropidae > Merops > Merops nubicus. Next base: position 21,761 of record NW_008597914.1, on the reverse strand, counting down.
TGACATTATGACCCATTTCTTCAATCAAGAGAAGATTGAGTTAAAAGCATATTTTCTTCATGACGAAGAAAGTATATGGTTAAAGAGAAAAAAAACACTTCATAGCACAGAGAGAGTTCATGTTTCAAACAAACAAACAAACAAACCCATCCACCCACCCTTTTTCCATTAAAGGTCTAAACAAGCCTAGAAAAGTTTTATTTGCTAGTAAATGGTAAAAGACTTACCTTGGTGAGATGCCAGGATCCAAGGAATACTGCAATACTGACAAACACCAGGAGTTCCACTGTGTTGTTTTATACTCTGCTTCTCCCACAACCTGCTATTGAACTCAAGAACCACTGCTTGTCCATCCCTGTCACGTGTAATAAATATGCTCTAATTTGCCATAATACATATTAATCCACATGAAAGAGGTATACCTGTGCTAGAATAAAAAATTAAGTTCCTTCTTTGAACCAAAATTAACTCATCAGTCCGAGAGGCCTTAGAGCAAGAGATTTATGGACATGAAGTCCTTTTCCTTTGACATTGCAGCCTTAAAAACACCAGACAGGAAGAAACAGAAACATCTGCATGGATTTTGATTGTTTAATACTCAAGAGTGAAAAAGTGTAAAATCACAAAGCTTATACCACCACAAAAATGCAGTTGCATTGCAAATGACCAAAACACAAGCTGCCTGCAAAGTTTCACACAGCTGACACCAACAAACCCAGTTTCAACATTCTTACCGTCTTTTTAAACACCTGCTACTCACAAACACCAGTCAATACAGGTCTCTCACACATCTTTCTTTATAGTCTATGCTGTATTTGCTTCCTAGACCAGTGGTTTACACATTTGGCAAACAGTGCTCCACTTCTGATCTATATCAGTGTATAAATAGTTTTTACTCCCTACATTACTGATTATATTTTAAAAGCATTTTGTTTAATCCAAACTCAGCAGCAAAGTTATTTGCATTTCAAGAAAAGCACAACTTAAATGAGTAAGCTTCTGAAGTGCATGCTGACCAAGGTCCTATCACCAATCCTTTCAGCCCCAGGTTCTGACACTTCTGCAGCAAGCCACTTTAAGGTGAGTTAGTACATGGGGCAGTAGGTTATTTTTTTCCTTCTACCTATGGCCCTGATTCTGCAAATGCAACTATTAGGCCTGCAGGATGTGACTGTCCACCTCGCTACATTTTGTTGCCTGAAGGTAATGATAGCTTTTGGGTCATACTACATCAAAATGTCTCAGGCTAATGAGAACTAAATGGAAAAGGGGCTGCTTACACAAACACTTTTAAAACTTGAAACCTTTTTACATGAGATATCTTTGTTTTCACAGCCTGAAAGGATTCATGCAAAGGAACTGTGCATATCTTGAAATGCACATTTCCAGTTCCCTACCATAAATTAACTTGCCAACAGTTGATTAACAACCTGCTCTTAAATAGAACTAAAGAAAGTACAGAGGACAAATTTTTCCCTCCAGGCAAACAAAATTGAAATATATCTTGGTATAATCTACTACATCTGACAGCAATGTGTAAAGGAATTTTTAAAGTGCTGTTGTTGCCTCAGTGAAAACAATACTGATTTTTTTTTCTCCTTCTATGTTAAGGCCATCTACACTTCATGATTCACTTGCTCCTTACTGGCTGATTCTTTCATGTGACATTATAATTCTCTGAGTAGGTGAAGATAAACAGAGTGTTGGTATAGTTGTTCTAAGAAGCATGTCTGTCAAAGATTCCACAAGGTATCACCAAATGGGTTTGACCTTTTAAATAGCTTTTTGTTGGTTACAAAATACTTTTTCTGCAGGTATTCTTAAATCTGTTTTACAGAGAATATTTTAGTTTTGTATTAGAATAAAACTTTGAGAAAAGTAACATTTTTTAAAAAAAAAAAAAACAAACTCCTGTTGCTTATTACAGACCTGACTTCTTCCTTTATGCAGTTATTTAATACTTGAACAGAATCTGATTGCTTGCAGTTAGACATCTAGCTGGAAGATGCTGGCTTATACACAATTATTAAAATAAACACAGAGATGTTACCATCGTTGAAATCATAGGGTCGGCTAAGGAAACAAAAGTAGAGGAGTTGAAATATTACAATTAATAACACCCTATTTATAAAAGTAGAAGCACAAGGTCTTTTGACTTTTCTGAGCACATATTAATCACTTTGAAAAAATATTATCCATTACACAGTGAACAGTATAAATAAGCTTAGCAAACATGCCCTAAGTGCTTCTACACAATTCGGTGTCCTGTTCATTTTCCAGCTGTGGGTTACACTTCCATTTCAACAAATTATTTCATAGTGCATGACTGAAAAATACCCCAATCCTGAGTACTCTGGTACTCACACTTAAGACAAAATGAGGGAAACGTACAGAAAAATTTGCAGTGCAGACAAACCTCATGAGTGAGTCTTTGGAACGTTAATAGCTTTGTACAGTTTCAAACTTAGTAACTAAGGCACACAACCATTAAACTGCCCCTTATCTGAACCAGCACGACACGTCAGCCAGCAGCTCAGCCTTGCCTTTACATTCCTATTACAAAGCAGCAGTCAGTTTTGGAAAAGGTAGCTTCTGTTAGTATTCAGGAATCTGAAAAGTGACTAGCCATGCCAGACTAAGATAGTTTAACTGGATTGTAATATGGATTAGCACACACAAAACTATGCTTACATAACCACAGGAAAAAAAAAAAACAGTCAGCAACCACCAGACTGACACAACAGCAGCCACCCAGATACAGGTGAGATTGCTCTGCAGAGAGGGTGTGAGAGAGTGAGCGTGTGCGTGTGTGCATGTAAAAATAGCAGCTTCTCATCTCTGTATCTTATTTCTTGTATGTGTCCAGGATGGCATCTTCTTACCCCAGGGACAGAAATACCCGGGCTGCTATTTTTGCTTCTGCTAGCACTGCACAGTTCAGTAGTTAGTGGTGCTGGCTTCTGATCTGGACTTTGAAATCACTGAATTATAATTGTAAAATTAAATGATGTCCTTAATTTAACCAACGTGCAATCCAAGTGAAATTAGCTTATTTTCAAATCATTTAAGTAACAACCAAATTTGGCCTGAGGCAAATGTTACAACCAGAAAAAAATAAAAAAGGAAAACTAAAAACTCAGGTTAGACTTTCAGGGCTAGTAATTGAATCTTCTCACTTGTAAACAAAGAAAGGATCATCTGGAAATTGCATCCAATGATCCAAAGTGCCATCAGTGCCATTTTTACAGGTTTCCTTCAGGAAAGAATACATATTAGCTAATTTCACTGAGTTAAGAAATTAGGCATTCTGTACTCATGTTTGACACTTCACATCTACCTTTAGCAATACCTAGTATCAAGGTAACCTAGATACTGCAAAATAAATTGATACTATTAATGTACATAGCCACTGAAGCTATAAAGACTTCTCCTTACTTCAGTGGAAAGACTAACCAGCCTATTTTATTGAATTTGCCTTTTTTTTTTAAAGATACTAAATGTACTAATGTCTAACCATAAAAATCACTATTTCTCATTAGAAATTCTTGCTTATGTTACCTCTTTCTTTTTGCACTGCATTCAAGCTATACAAATAATATTATTTTTGTCAATTCTTCCTATGCTTTAATACTACAGAATTGTATTTATTTTTTTATAGCTGTAATAACTGTATCTTAAAATGTTTTCATCAGGTGTTGCATGTAAGTACACAGAAATGGAACTTAAAACCAGCTACCTACCATTCTCATTAGTCTTATAATCTATTATATTTCTGGTTAGTAGCTTGAGATGTAAATAGAATTGCTGAATGTTTTAGTAACCATGTACAATACAGTATTTAAAAAAAAAAGGAAAATTCCTATTCAAGCACACACTTATTAACTGACCTCCAGTAAAACAAACAAAGGAATATAATCCTTTGCATTTCCCACTAGCAAATTCCCATCTCCATGAGTGGAAAAATCTGAAATTATTTGACACATGTCTCTGAGGAAAACACACTAACAGCATGATTTCTCCCCAAAATAATAATTCAAATAAAGTCAAAAGTGTGCCGAATAGGTAGAGGCTTAGATTCAATGCTTCTCAGTCCACTATTAATAATCTAAATAGTTGGAGTGTTTCCCCATCCCTTTTTTTTTCTTAAAAAAAAGGATAATTGAAAATATGTATAAACAAATTACTAAGTAGACTTCATTACAGAGTCCTTTCAGAACCACTGTCCATTGTTATCATCTTCATCTTCCTCTTCATGGTCCAGATAGAGAAGAGCTACTTTCTTTTCATCAGAAATAACTGATCTTTGGTCTACCATTCTTTGCAACTGTACAGTTTTATCAAAAAATGATTTTTCCACTACTTTTTCACCTTGATCTTGAGAAAAACTGGAGACAACATAGCCACCTCTTTTAGTTTCATTTTCCACAATCTGTGACTGACTAAGGGAAGGGTCTTGGTTATTGGATACGAGCACTGTTGCTTGCTGTTCTCCACTTTTTACTGTAGATACTCCTCCCATATTGGAAACGTCCATTTGAAAAGTAAAAGATGCCTCCTTGGATCCTACTTTAATATGCTTTACAGATCTACTGCCCTCAGATGTGTCTTCTGTTAGTGAAAGATCTTCCTGTGTTTCAGAAGTAGGTCTTGTAAAGATTATTTGCTCAGTATGAGTTTCTACAGGACTTATTTTAACATGCCTGAAAGATCTACTGGTATCTGAGCTTCCTTCATTCTCTGAAACATGTCCTTTGTTAATGTGCTCTGCAGCTTCAGAAATGGAGCCCTGATATATGATTTGCTCAGTGGTTTTAACTCCCACTTGACCTATTCTAAAATGCTTTATTGAGCCTTCTGAATGCATCTGGTCTTCCAGTTCACTGATTTCTGTGTGCTCAGAGACAGGCCCCTGGTAGATGATTTTCTCAGCTGTCATAAACTCTTGGGGACCCAGCTGAATATGTCTGACTGAACTTCCTGTCTGTGAGAAGTCTCTAGTGTCACTGACCTCCACTTTACCTGAAATTGGTCCTTCAAAGATAACTTGCTCAGTATGAATCTCTTTTGGACCTAATCTGAAGTGCCTTATAGACCTGCTGACATCCGCAGACCCTTCTGTTTGAGAAAGGTTACTCGAGCTGTTGAGCTCCAGAGAGTCTGAAACAGGCCCTTCAAAACAGACTTCTTCAGTTACTTGCCTTGATCCTACTGTGACATGTCTTGTGGACCTGTTGAAGTCTGTCGAAAACTTCTGGGAAAGGTTTCCAGAATCAATCTCTTCTATAGTTGTAGTAATAGGGCCTGTATAAATCACCTCCTCTGTGGTTTGAATTTCCTTAGGACCCCGTTTAAAATGCTTCACAGATCGGCTAAACTCTGATGATCCTTCTGTCTGGACAACATCTTCTGTAGCACTGAGCTCCAGCGTTTCAGAACCAGGCCCTTCATACACAATATGCTCAAATCTTTGAACTTCTGCTGGACCAACCTTAATGTGCCTTACGGAATTGGTCTCATCAGTTGATTGTGCTGAGTGAGAGACTTCTCCAAGATCTGTAGTTTCCAAAACAGAACCGTCATAAATAACTTCTTCAGTGGTATGATACCCTCTGCCACCACTTCTTCTCACTGTGGATGAGTTATAGATTTCTTGTTCAGCCAAAGGAGTGTATTTTTCACTGCGGGAAGAAACGTCTACTGCTGTATCGCTTCTACCATCAACAACTCTCTCAGAGCTCTCTGTTGTCATGGAGTGCAATGTTGCCATCTCCTTCTCACTTGCAATTACTTCACCAAGCTGAGCTACATCAAACTCATCAGTATTAAGGGTCTGTGATAGATTGACTTCAGCAACAATTGTCACTAAGCCACCCTCCTCCTTTTGGTCAACTTTTTTAATATCAAATTCTAAGCTACTAGCGTCAGCTTGATTTTGTTTTGTTAATGCAGACAGCTCCTCTTTCACACTTTCTGGGAGACTGCCCTCCAACTGCTCCAAAGCTTCCTTCAATTGATGTTTAGGGTCCTTCGTTTCCTTTGATAAAAGCCCTTTTATCGAAGCCTGAAATTCATGGGGAATTTTAATTTCTTTTTCAATAACAACAGATTCAACATGGGATGTTTCAGCTTCAGGATGCTCTTTTAAAATATGGGCACTTGCTTCCTCCCCTACCACTTTGTATGTTTCTTCAGGAGAGCTTACACCTTCATTTCTCTTGCTTTGCGTGCCTTGCAAAAATTCATCTTGCCAAGAATATTTAATAGTTGATTCTTCTTCTATATGAATTTGCCCATATACCGAGTCATCATCTTTTTCATTCACGATAGGATGATCATCAGGAACAGATACAAAATATTTCTGTTCAATAGGTGAGTCGTCTTCCTCAGTTACTTCTTCCACATGAGTGAAACTCCCATGGCGTGGTTTCTTCTTTTTAACATCTTCATATGTGAATGTTATGTGTTCCTCCTCATCACCGTAGCGTCTCTCTCTCTCAGGGAATGTATCTTCCACTTCCTCTACTTCAAAAGGTGTTGAAAAATCAGTCCTTTCATCAGTAGCATAGTCCAGTGGCTCCTCTACAATCTCAACATTAACAGACACATTCTTGCTGCCCTCATTTCCTTTCAGGCCATGATGTACTATATCTTCTATCTCCTCTTTGGAAGGAGTTGCCTCAACACTCTCACGAACCACTTTTCTAACCTCCTCCTTTGACAGGCCTCCTACGTCAGCTTTATCTGAAATATCTATGTTTTCTTGAACTTCAGATTGCACCGTGATCTCAGTCTTCATTTTCCCATCATCTGGTTGTTCTTTCTTGTTAAAATAGGTCACTTTCGTGTCTGTGGACACTTGTGAGCTAGAAGACTGTGTAAAACTTTTAAGTATGTCTGCAACAATATTCTCTGCTATATTTTCAGTTGACCGAGTTTCCATTTTCTGACTTCTGTCACTCATTTGCTCTTTATCTTTCAGACTGGATTCCTCTTCTGAAATGCTCACTTTGTGATTTTCAGCAGGCTTAGTTATATGGTCATCTGTTTCTCTTCCTATGGAAGTTTTAAAACCTTTTAACCTTATGTCTTTATTACTCTGGGATTCTTTTTTGGGAGCGGGCGTTTCAACACTGATGGGTATTTCAATGACTTCTTTGCTTCTTGAATCCGAGGTCACATTTGTATCTTTTTTGGTTGATTCACTTCTCAATGTTCTTGCGTTAGAAACATCACTCCCTGTGACCTTCTTATTAATAACTTCCTCACGGATATATTTCCTCTGCTCAGTCTTCCTTCCAAACTCAGCACTCCTTTCTTCTATAGAAGATTTCTCATCTGTTTTCTTTTTCTCCTCCTTTGTTTGTTTCTCTAGCTTATCTTTTTCTCTCAGCAGAGATTTTCTCTCTTCAGCTGGTTTGCTGCCTCCTCTTTCTTTTAGTGTGGTCCGAGTTTCAGTTATGGTTTCTTCATATTTAGATGGCTTAAAACTGGTATTCAGCTCATAAGTCGGAAATCTAGTGAAGGCTGGTTTTGTTCTTGTATTTTCAGAAATCTCTGGCTTTGTGTCAGGCTTACGATCCTTGTCTGATCTTTCAGCTGATTCCTTTGAAAAAGATACTGTGGATGAAGTAATGACTTCTGTTTTCTTTCTGTCTGGAATTGTCTTCTGTTGCATTTCACTGTTTTTCCAGCTACTGTAGGCTGGAGTAGATGTTCTTATTTCTTTGTGGTCTGTTACAATCCTTTCATCCTTGGTAACAGTTGTTGAAGGGCGATATACAGAACCAAGTACATCTCTTCCAAAACCTCTTCCACTAGCTGTTGTCTGTGATCCAACCTGTGTGGATGATTGAGCTGAATAATGTGCAGAACTGCTAGTATTTGTCACTGGCATCCTATGTCTTGTATCAGTGATCCTGAGAGCTGGTGAAGCATTGTTTCTATTTCTTTCTTGATAAGTAGAGTAAATATCAGTGTAGTTATATGAAGTGTTTATAATATCTGCAAGAAGAACATAGGTAACCAAACATTAAAATAATGGCTTCTATCTAAAGTAATATGAAGTAGAGGACATGAACTAAAAAATTTAATACTAAACTTTTGATAGAAATAACGGCTTCATTTTCAGTGAAGCTTTGTAAAAGTATTCCTGTAGGTTTTGCATTATAATTAAGTCTATGCATATATTCTAGTAAAAAGCTTTGCTTGCAGTTTTAATAAGTTGCAAGTTCTTGCTATTTTCACCTGTTGTGAGCTACTGGGTATTATGGCATTTACTTCAGAATGATACCTTCCATGTTTATATTCATGTTCATTTACATTTAAAACTTCCTTTTCAATAGTGTAAGCTAATACCCTAGGCTTCTTTATTTGCTTCCTTAGCCAAAGTGGCCTGAAGCTTCTCAGTTCTTGTTGAGAACTAGTGGCATACCTGCCACTGCACACTTGAAATTGAAAACACAAATACAACCCTTCATAGCCACAAGATTACAACAAGGAAGAGAAATAAAGAACCATTTAGGCTCTATCTGTGATAAAATGTAGCATGAATCACTGTCTGGCTCTAAAACCAACCAACACTGCACAACTCCAATATCGTACTCCTACAAAGCTAGCCACATCTCCTCTGACTGTGGGTACTTCTCCTGGTCTGTGGTAACCACTGAACACACCTGAGCATTGTCTGCACAAGGACTGGCAAGTCCAGGGCACTGTCCCTGGCACAGTTCTGGTAACAATTCAACAGCATAGGCAATTCTATCTGAGCCTCCCAGCCTCGTCTGGTTTATTTACTGCTACAGGCACAGCCTTCAAACCTCTTCTGCAACTACTGCCTATGACAGTCTGATGATTTTAAGACCACACTGTTAAACTCGAGTGTATTATCAAGACTAATTCTGTTATTAATAACAATCAGATCAAAGGTCCATCTTATCCAGTATCCTGTTCACAATGACCAACAGTAGATACATAGGGAAGAGTATAAGAACAGGGCAACTAAATAGTGATACTTCCCTGGTATACTCTCACAGCCTCCAGAGATTTGCAGCTCCTAAGATAGAAATGGTATCTTTATGTTTAGTAAGTCTTTGATTATTTTTTTTTTTTCATTACTCTGCTAAACTTTCTCTTTAAACTCACGTTAACTTTTTAACACTCACAGTGCCTCATGATGATGATGAAGTGCATGGTTTTAACCACGTTTTGTTAAATACCTCTTACTTTATACCTCAAAACTCTCTTAAGACCTATGGACATACAAAAGTTCTTGCACTATTCGGGCTATGAAACATCACTCCCTATTTACCTTCTCTGTTTGAGTCATGATGTCATAAATTATTTCATATAGAACAGCACTATGCTGATTTAAAATATTAACATTCAAAACCCATTTAACGTTCTCTTTGCAATACATTCATAAAAAGTATTCTTCAGGAATACTTTAACACAGTGTTTTCCACTGATACTTAACCTCATTCAACATCCAATTTTTAATATTAATTTTTTACCTTGAGGCAATTTCCCTTTGTAGTGATCTCTCCATGTAATAATCCACTGATTGCTCTCCCCTTCTAATAAAGCTCTGCAAAAGGCAAAAAAAAAGGCATTCCATTAAAATATTGAGAAGAATAATCATAATATTTAACATTTGTAAGTCTCAGAAACAATTACGAGTACTTTTCACACCCCATGTTTTTATTACTGGCAATAAGAAATCTTTGGCAACTTCCAGACTGTTGGTGTGCTGAGTCCAGTTTGTGAGAACAATGCAAGAACCTTACAGTAGGTGACAGCAGCAGACACAGTACACTTTTAGATCAAATCTCCCACAGTAGCCAATACACTGCTTCCTGACAGGGACAAGATCCACTGATTTCTACTATGGAATCATATAAGCTAGCAAATTTTTCCAGAATTATGATCCTAGGAGGAAACAAAGCCACACAAAACTTAACAGATATTGAGTAAAGCTTTCTCAGAGAAACACATGGAGATATTTTATGAAGAAAAGGAAAAAATAAAAAAATAATATTTTCAAGCCAACAGTCAGCTTTCCTGCTGGTAATACAGTGCTAAAGGTGGTGTTGCAGTGTGATGTATGAAGGAGCCAGGATTTCTAAGTTCTATCCTTTCCAGATGAAAACTGAAGTCAAGTATTACTTCTGCTGTCAAACACTGAATAGGAACTAAGAAAGCTACTTTACTACTGTAAGCTGTTTCCTCCAGCACTAAGCAATCAGAAATCAACACAACATATTTCACAGCAAAGACCAGGAAAATTCTTTGTGACAGGAACTGCTTGGTTTCTTTTAATGACATCTCTGCTTGTCCCCTCTGTTGCTCAGCCTTTCATCCACTCTGGTTTTGCAGTGACTAATAGCAGTGTTGGAAAACACTCCAGAGGTACATTTCCCACAGAGATTAACACAACTGAGGGGCAAAACATTTTCAGGAGTAACTGCTCTGCATTAGGAATATTCACACAGGCACACAGCATCCTTTTGTCTCTCAGGAGGCAGGGGAAGAGACTTAAGTGCATTCTCTAGAATTACTCAAGTGCTCTAAAAAAATAAACCAAAATTGTTGACTTCTTCCATGTACAAAATACAAAAAGCAAACATTAGGGTCATCTTATTCAATCCTACAAGTTTTAGAGACGGTTATCCAGTGAGACTGAGTCTCAGAGTTACTGATAAATTCTCTGAAAATCTTTGTATGCTTTCCTTCTCTCCTGCTGTCTATATGCCTGTACTGTCTGACATCAAATAGTCCACGTGTTTTTCAAAGAAGGAAAAAAAAAAGTTTGCCCCTTTTCTATTTTTGCAGGTCCATGAGCTATTTTGTCCCCAAAAAGCGTGTTCTACTGCAGCCTTCTGCTGCAACAGCCTAGAAATTTTATGGCAGGGTTTTTCAATATGCAACAGAATGCTATAACCAGTACTGTAACTTTGGTGGGTTTCTATTCACTTCTGCTAGTGAGCTATCCATTACATCACTTCCAGTTTTGGAAACGCCAGATGTTTGGCACTGATAACATACAGCTGCAATGTGGAAGCTGTCAGTAGTAAGGCTGGAGGACTATGATAGCCCAGGCTTCTGACTCCCTGGCAGGGTGAGCTGAAAGCAATTTAGGATTGTGGTATAAACACACATATTTGGCATTTCTGTCAAAATTAACAGAGCAGCCATTTGAAATGCCACCTGTAGCTTTCACATTCCAAATGTCTGATAACTTTGGACATTTTGAGCTTCCAGTGGTCTCTACCCGCTTCTAGATTCAGTAGGACAATGCTACATCAGCAAAAGATCATTAGTAGGGTTTTCTTCACAATCATGGATTTGCCTAAATTCAGAAGAAAAGCCAGGTTAGAATACCTAACACATTTACAGGTCACTATCCCCCTTAGAACAGGCTCAGACAGGCACCTTAACTTCTGTATGGGTAGTCAAAAAAAAAACAAAGCAAGAGCAATTTATCTTCTTCCAGGTTAAGAGAGGCTTTATAGGAAGTAAGTGACTTTCACACATGTAGAGAATGCTCCCATGACCAAACATCAGATCTGATGAAGCTGGTGAGTGCCCAACAAATTGCTCTCATAGTTACACACTAGAGAACCTGGTGGCGACATCGTAGGAACATATCAAAGAGGTGGCAACTAAAGTGTTAACCATGATGAAGGAAACCAGGAATGTGGGTAGTTTAACTAAGGATTTCTGGCTGCTGTTAAAACAACAGTTGTTCAGTTGCTGCAGCAACCTATGAAGTCACTAAAAATAAGTTCCAAGAGGTAACTGTATATGGCCAAGGGCAACAGCACACAGAAAAGCTGGATCTGAAATATTACTACTGAAAATGAAAGACAAAGCTTCATGAAACCTCTGTGAAACTGGACACTGGATCAGTGTTTCACTGTAGTCAGTTCATAACATATATGTCCTCAAGCTTATCAGATAAACAAGAAACTGACTTGGGCTTAATAAACTAGCATGAGAAAATTGTAGTGTAATATACTGACCACGGGCTTGGAAACCAGCAAATGCTGTTTATGTTCCTCAGCTTCACCATAGCTTCAGGTTATGCAAGTGATTTTGCTTCTCTGTTCCTTTGCATCCTTTCCTAATACTCATAATTTCAACTATAACCTCTTAGTGGTGAGGGCTTCTTTAGAACTTAAACTGTCTGAAGAACAGGGTGTTAATGTCAACTGTATGAACTCTTAAGTATTCACAGTAATAACAAAAAACATTCCTCCAAGCAGCACTCTTCTAAAAAATAACCATGTCAGCTACTTTCTGGAAATCAGATCTCAAGTGACATATACACACGTTGTGCTAATACTTGGTTTAAGTGCTGCCAGAAAATACTCCAACTGCACCTTTAACTCATCTCATTATTAATGGCAGTTATCTAAAGTTAGCAGGGACAAACTAGTCAGCCTGAAGCCCTGCAGGATGCTGTATGACAGCAGTAATAACTAGTCCATGAAAGCAGGTGGATGAGATAAACCAGTTGGGGTGGGGAGAGAGAAGTTACCAAAACCAAAAGGATGCAGTACAAATGTTATCATGGTCATTCACAACAGCAGACTCTGTTCCAACTACAGAAACTCAAAGCCTCAGATGGGGGCAGTTAGCCAGCAGGCCATAAAAAATTCATCCTCTCTACCCTGGGAATTTGGCAGAGAGTTGACAAAAAAAAAAAATATAACCATCTCCAGGAAGTGGAATGAAGGAAGCACTTTCAGGGGTAAAGGCCACTCCACATATTTCTTCCATCACAGGGTGGGAGGACAAGAACTGTATGAAGAACAGAAGGTAACTCACTGCACGTCATATTCCCTGGGTGTATAAAACTCAAAATGTTCTCAAAATAAAACAAATACAGGAATAGGACATATGGGATGGTACAAGCTGTAAAGAGGAAACAACAGAACTGACTGAAAAAGCTCTGGTGAGTAGCTGAGGAGGCCTTAATGCTGGTGAGGATTTCCTGAGAGGAAGGCATGGAAAGGGTCACAAGTGTTGTCGGAGGAAACCAGCAAGAAGGAAGATGGGGAATTATGGAATTATGCCTGGCAAATGTATTAAGAGATCCTGACAATGACCATGACCAGAAAAGAGAAAGAAATGGGAGGGGGGAGGAAGGGGGTGGGCATCTGTGTGGCAATCCCAAAGCTTTGTACCCTCCACTGCTTCAAAAGCAGGGTGGTAACCCAGAACAGAACGTTTGCATTACACTAGAATTTCAAAGTAAAATCTCCCTTTGAAATTAAGAGTCTTACACAGTGAATAATTCACCACTTCTCTCTGGAAATGAAACTTACCTGCAGTCTAAGCAGTTGTGGTTTTGCAGGGTTCCAAGAATACAAAACAAAACTGCAAAACACTTTAAAAATATTTACTGCAAGATCAGTGACAAAGAATTGAGAATGAAGATTCCCAAGAGGAATCTTTTTAGAAACTTTTTAGAGCCACATAAAACATAATTTTCACTTCCTGAGTGAGCCTCAGCTCCCAGAGCAGAAAGGGTGACTGGACTTGGAGAGGAAGTGCACTTGGTCCTTAGGGAAGGGTGTTCCTTGCATCTATGATCCTTCTTGCCAGTCCAGGAGCAGTGTTGACTAACGGAAAGAACTGGCTTTAAACCAGGACCCCTATGAGTTGTAAAACCAAGAGAAAATACAGGGTGGGAAGTACAAAGAAAGCTCCAAGAAGCAGACCCAGTACCACACCCTTAGCCTATCATGCCAGGAGGAGAGGAGGTGGCAAGGCCCTCATGGAAGCTTCTCAGTAGAAAATTCAGGATGTTGAACTAAGGGTGAATAGGTGCCTTTTGTTTCCATTGTGCAGAAGCAAAGGTATATGCCAGAAGCTGGCTTCACATGCCCTGCTTATCACAGATAAAAAGACCTGGGAGAGGAACAGGATTTGAAAAAGTACATAGATGAGCAATCCAGAATTCTCTTCCTAGAGTAACAGGATCCACACCAATGCCCTCCCCCAGCAGTGCTGTGCAGGCATGCAGTAGGGAACACACTATTCTCTTAAAGGAAGGGAGAATAAGAAGAGGTCAAATTGCATACACGTAAAAACACAAATCAAACACTTTTCAGCTTCTGATGTTTTAAAGGCATTTTGTTTGCAGACACTGTATAACGTTTTCTGATGTGTAGCAAGGGCCATTTCTCTGTTTCCATCTGTAGAACTTTTTCAGCAGGTAGATGCTCCTTTGTCTGCTGAAGTCTGCCTCACCAGTGCAATTGGTGATACAAGTTGCAATCACTACAATCAGATGAAGAAGCCCTTCAGGCTAAAGAGCTTCTTAACTGGACAACAAACACTTGCTGCAGGTGATGCTAAACTGTTCTCCTTTCATTAATAAGGGCAGGGAATCCTTAGCTAAACCAATAATGCTCAGGTAATCAGTGATATGGCATTTGGAGAAGTTCCAGAATTTCATGGGCTTACACAGCTTTAAAGAGCAGAAGCACCAATGGTTCACTTGCTAACTAAGAGCATGTCCAAACAACTAAATATCTGGGCATTATCATTCCTACTTCTGGATGAATACTGATCATCAAAACAATTCTGATAATGCTGTTATTGTCAAAGTGCTAATCTCATTTTGCAGATGAATAAACCGAGGGAGAAAGTGTAAGTGACAGGAGTAAAAGTCAACATCAGAGCTAGGATGAAACTGAGAAGAATCATGTTTTAGCAAAGTTAACAGAGTTAACACACAGAGCTAAGGTTAGCAACTAGCTACCTTTTCCACAGTAATACTCCAGACACTACTGGCTTTCCAAGGATCACAGGGGTCCTACTCCACCAACAAACATCCAGGTACCGTTGCTCACAAAGTGCCTGCAAGTGATGTGTCCCAGGTATTGCTTGTGGTTTCATCTGGTCCAGAAGCCAGCCTCGGTCTTTACCTCATGGCACACAATACTCAAGGCATGTCAAACAGACCATTCTTGCTCTTTGATGGACTACAGACATCCTTTGCTCACTAGTCTGTTATCAAACTACTCTGAAATTACTCTTTCAAGCTTCTCATTTTCAGTTATGCAACTACAATTAAATTTCATATTTATTGGTGTGTTGCCTTAGCCTATATATTTCACCCATAATTCAGCTGGCACCACTTTTATCCAGACTTAGAGTCTCATTGGTTCACAGCAAAGTTACACATTTAGAACACAGCATTAATATTTTGGGAGACCAAAGCATGTATAACTGGTGGTACCACTGCTTGTTTATGCAGGTGGAATAGGAATAATACACACAATATAGACAAGCTAATGACCCAGGCATATGCCTTAAAGAGAATAGGAAATTAGGCTGACACAAAACTTTTTGCAAATTACTCAATAAGAACTCACTTCTCTGTACTTGAAGGTCAATATCTCAATGAAATTAGAATACTGTGTTAGTTGTAGATAATAATATGATCCTTACAGTAAGGCAGTTGCTTCCTCTAGTTCATGGGTTTTGAGTTGATTTCTTTTTTTTCCTTCTGAATCACTTTTATGCCATGTGCCAACTGATACATCACCATTCTCCAGCCAGAATTACTCAGCTTTTCAACCCCACAGCTACTAAGTGGCTAGGGAGATACACAGTACTGAAGATTCATTAGCACAGATGTTGTTTGCTGCTATCTCACACCTGATCCAGATGTTTCCATAACAAACCAAGGATGGAGAAAGCCAGGATTTAATCAAACAGACCTTTCTGTTATTTTCCCACTATCCTACAACTGAAACAAGAATGGGGAACTCACTACTTACATCAATGCTCTGGGTGGACACTAATCAACATATTTAAACAATGAAATGTGCCATATAAATTGACAGATGGCAACTATAGGACCTCATGTTTTATTGAGTGCAATTTAGGGATACTGGCTCCTCAGCTTGTAATCAAATATAACATCAACAATTTTCATGAACTGGATATCAACTTGACCAGGACTAAAAAGGTTTCTTATTTGTAAATATATTTGTACAAAGCTAAGAGGATTTCTATGGATTATATTGGCTTCTCTAACATGTTGTTCTGGGAACTGAGAAACAGAATGAATTACTACCAGAGGTAGTTTTGCTTGAGTGATCAAATTCCAGTTACCTCTGCCCACTGGTAATTCTTATCAGTGCTGCTAATGAATAACAGTATATTAGTGTGCTTGCAGTATTCCCAAACATCTCAGACAACTCCACGAGTATTAGCAGCCTTCTGAAGGGGCGTTATCTTCCTTCCACAGGCAGCACAGCCAAGCACAGAATGGCACAGTAACCCACAGGACAGCCCATCAGCAAGCTAAAAACTGGTATTAGGGGTCCACTCACTCTAACAAACCACAATACATACAAGAGGTCTTGACTAGAGACTCTAAAAGTAGCTGTCTGTATTTTACATGCTCGGAAGAGGATGAGTGGGACTCCCATATCTATTAAAAGGGATTTAAGTTATCCTCTGTTTAGTCAACTGAGTATGACCACAGTTCTTACCTGTAGGTTTCAATTTCCAGGATGAGGCCAGCTTTCACCTGCAGTAGTTCTTGGTAGTCCCTCAGGTAATCTGTGATTGACATGGTCAGGAACTGCTTTTCTTCTTCCAGGGCATCAATTATCCTCTGAACAGAAATACCAGTTTTTAGTTTTGAAATAACATTAAAAAAAAAAAAACACCCTTATACCCCTGAATGCCTAATAACGTAAAATTTTTAATTAATAATCCGAGAGACCAATAAATCAATATGTTCCATCACTTCAAAAACCAGAACAAACCAGCTCTATGACCCCCCATATACAATCTGAAATGCATTGTTACTGAAGCAGAGTTTTAGGCCAAGATTTCATTTTATGCCTTACTAAGCATGTTAAATATTTCAGTATAACCCATTCAGATGCCCTGTATGAAAGTTAGCAGGTTTCCATAGAAAGGAAAATATACTCCTTTAGAAACACAACTCTAATGTAACTCATTTTGTCACTGTAAGAGCATAGATGTACATGGTTAAATCATATTGAGACCAGGAATTTCAGTGATGGCTTTGCCATGGCAGCATGGCTTACTTCTCTTTATCAGTATTTGCAGTTCCATAGACATGTGAATCCAAATCAGTTTTTGGCTCATAGCATCTGGAGATACTCATAACACCTAGAAGGTAAAGGATGAGCCCCCAAATGTTCCTTCAAGCCAAGTTTTCTACAATATTTGGACATCTGCTCTGAAGTCCACCTGACTTGGTCCTAACTGCTACTCAGAAGATATAGAGGGGGTTGCTCCTTTTCATCTCCATAACTACATAAAACTTTGCACCTTCACAGGTGCATGTATGGGAAGAGTGTAGTTTACATGACACCCACAAATGATTTGGGAGCAACAGCACTGATGAGATAGTAGGTAAGGCCTGCTCAACTTTCTTTAACAATTTTTGGAAATGGAGAAAAGGACTGATGAGCAGAAAAATACCAAAGCCCAAAATGACCTAAATTTGAACCTACTCTGAAATACTAAATGGAACATTAAATACTGAATAACCATGACAGAAAAAGCAATTAAAACTTATGCAACAGAACATTAAGATTTGATTTAGACCCAGACAACTGACTCTCGTGTTCTTGATAAGATTATTGCAGAAGGCAAGTGCTTTAATCACTGGTGCTACCTCTGACATGAAGGGCAAATTGCCATCTTCTGGAAAATAAGCCCTCCCTTGCTAATTAAGAGGAGCTTGTTCAGTAGACTCACAACTAGATGGACCAGCATTAGGTGTTCAGAGTGGTTCTTAATGGTTTCCCCACTGTGGATAGAATCTACTAACCCAGATCAACCCTCCTCAGCCAGCAGGCTGATGCTAACCAAGTACTATAGATGAGACTGTGCTGGGGCCTGGGAAGACAAAAATTATATCTCAGCAAAAGGCCTGACTCTGTTTTGTTCACATCACCCTGCACTAAACAAGGGCACTGAACTGCCACTTACAGAGCCACACCTCCTGCCTGCGTACAGCATGGAACAGGAATTCATGGCACCATATTTTATACTGCATCCTAACAAATGGTTTGCAACACAAAATGGAGAATCAAGACACTGATAGTCTCGTTTTAAAAAAATAAAAATACATCATTTATATGCAGCAAGTGTTCAGGTATCACAGAATGAGCAATAGCATAAAAAATGAAGAAACCAAGAACTGCTGTGAACGCCAGTATGACATGCCATGGAGAAGTAAGGTTTAAGAAATAAGAAAATAAAGTGCTAGCATTTTGCATATTAATAGGATTTTTTAAAATTATTTTTAAGTAAAAAGAAAGCTTTATGAGGGAGGCTGACTATCTTCATCTACATGTGGGTATATCTCTCTACATAACAGGTTAATCTATGCCTTCATTTGCATTTGCAGCTGTTGTTAAATGATTACACTGATGACTTCTTGGACATTACAAACCTGGCCTACTGTCTTCAGTGTGCCTAAATCCCCTTTATTATGGCAGAAGCCAAGTCCTGTGTGCACTACCAACCACCCAGGAGCCTCATCCAGTCTGCAGTGGAGGTGACATCCTGTATGCTCACACACAGCAGCATGCAGAACCACTGACCTTTAGTGGCTCTGAGGCAACAATCCTGCTCAACAACTGGCACAATGGAAAATCCCGAAATGAGAAGGGAAGAAGTGTGCCAGGCCCTGCTCTTAAAAGGAAAAGGCTCTCAAGCAAGGATGGTTAGGTTGTTGGCACAATCAGAGCAGTCAGCAAAAGGAGCAAAAAGACAAGAAAGACTGGATCTCTATGGCACAAACCCCTAAAGATGGTAGGAGCTCTGAAACAAAACACGAAATAATTCAGGTGTTTATTGGCTCCCAGATTAAACCTAGAGACTGACCTATACATGTGCATGCATATGTTAAAAAAAGGCAATGCACAGGTCTTGCTGCAGTCCCAGAACCACCTATACAGGCAATCTGTACACCAGACTACAGAGGTTGTGGAGCTCTGAGACTGGGAATATTCACAGCTATCTAAAGGTATCAGAACTTCAGTCCCCCAGCCCCACATTCTGCAGTCTGGGTTTGCAAAGCCACCTAAATTCTATCCACCAGATTTGGAGAGCACTCGGAATGCAAATGTCTGAGTTAATGATTACCATAAGGGGCTACAGAACCCAGCCAGCTGTGTAATAGCTGCAGAGGAATTCGTTCCAGCAGGAGCAGACACTGTAGAGACTGGGTGGCAGACTCCTCTGGCCCTCCAATCACTGATGCTTAAACATCGTGCAGAGGACAATTGGTCTTAAGTCCTGCTTCCAAGCATGCCAAAAAGTACATAAACCCCTTTGGCAAAGTTCAGGAGACTGCAAGCTGACAAACTTCCATTTTTCAATAGATAACCTGTGTTGTTGCAGCTGTGTCTGCTTCACACGGGACTTTCCTGGAAACATTTGTTTCTCAACCATATCAATCCCATATCCCCCCAAATCCCAGAGATGTTCTGTTAGAACTAAGTAACTCAGAGGCGATTTCCTCACCCTTCAAATGTTCCTCTCTAGGCAGCAGAGAGAAATTCTAGAAGGGCAGCATGGGGAAAAGAATTTATTTGGGCTGTCCAAGCTGCACCAAGTCAGGGAATAAAGAGAGAATTCCAGGCCCCAGCCCTTTCCATCTGGTACTATTTACCACTCCATAGCTCATTCAGTGGCTCAGCAGGGGAGGAACCAACACCCTGCTTAGCTGGCTAGAAACTGGTACACAAAAAAACACACATGACACACTGATATTATATGTTCATTGGACAAGATAGTTTCTTTTTCTCTAGAGCTCACAACAGTGACACAGGAACTGCCCCTAAACCCATCGTATCAGCAAAAAATATCTGCCTCGTTTCAAAATGGTCATGGCTCATCCTGCTGCTTTTATATCCAAAAAATACACTGCCTTCTCCAATGACTGAAACTTCTTGCCTAACTATTGTCACAGCAAAAAGTATGGAAGAGACTCACTGAGTTCATCCCTTTAGCACCTGGGATCAGTGAAAATTTTCCGAACAATGACGTTGTTTGAAAAGCTAAACTCCAACTCCAAATACATATTTCTGTTTAACATTGCTGGAAGCTTGAGGGAGGATAAGGACAGTGCAGGAGGCAAAGATGGACATATAAGGCGACTGGATGATATATGGAAAATATGAATAAATCCAATTGCCATTGCAGCTGCAGTGAACAACAATCACTTGACTTAAAGCTGCACATGCAAATCATTTCTGTGTGACACTTTACAATAAATATGCTCTTTAAAGAGTAGTTTAAATTCCATGCTGAACATACTTTTGCCAATAAAAGAAATAATGAGGGAGGAAAAAAAACTTTGATCACAAGAAAAAAATATTTCAACAGCTACTTCTTTAATTTTTGGATATGAGCAAAGATGTGAACACATCCATTCTACCTGGCTTTAGAAGAAAAACTTGTAGCATGGATAGTGAGCTCTACAACATGTTTTCATTAACACCATATTTAAAGATCTCAAATTTGAGCAATGATGATGGAAGATTAATGAAATTTTCATTATATATCTCTAATAACAAATACAGACAGCAAGGAGGGCATATTTTTGAAGTCAAAGTAACTTTAAAGGTGTGTAATTGTATATAAATGTATCTAAGTCTATTAATAATTAAAAACAGGGAAAAATAAAGATAAAAGGTTTTTTTCTTCTTGACATTTTCACTTGGCTTAGACTGATGGATAGATTCAATTAATGAGGGACTTAAGATTTAACATCATCTTCTAAAGGTTTGGAAACGTTTACATATACGACTGGAAGAATGAATGGTCCTGTCAAAAATGAAAATATTTATTTAAAAGTTAAAAGCCTTTCTGATTGCTTCTTACATACCTAATCTGTCTCAGTTCACAGCATCTGCAAACTATGCACCTTGCAAACAAGCTAGCAACGTACAAAAGCCAGACACACACAGCAACAGGTCCCAGCCCCTTCCCCAGCTGCCAGCCCCTCCGTCATCTACCGCGGCTGCTGGGCACAACGTGATCATCAGCACACGGGGTTCAGACAAACACCGAGCTCCAGCAGAGTGTTAATAAAAGGTCTAACAACCAACAAAAGAAATGTTGCCCTCAGGAAACCGATCGATGCTCTGGATGATCTGATACGTGCTCTCCACTCTCAACGTGACGCGCTGATATTCTGCTGTTCGGCAGCCCCGTCTGCTCACGGGCACGGGGCGATCATCCATCGTTACACCACCGACAGCCAGCAAATCCTCTGCTCTGGGTGCTGTAGCCCTCTGCTTCACACCACCAAACACCCGCCCCACACAGGTACCAGTCACCTACCGCGCTAGAGCTACAACTCCTATTCCAAAAAACTCCCCCTCTGCTCACTGCCCGTAGCACAGCAGCGATTCCTCCTGCCTTTAGATAACTAAAAGTTTCCTTAACTACGCCGGGGCCCACAAGCTCTTCCGTGCCCAGGGTGCACAACAGCACGTGTAAAGCAGAAACAAATTTCACAGCGTTTCTCTGATGGCAACAGGTCGAGAGGCTAGAAGGGAGGGTTCGTGTCCCACCACGCGGGGACTCGGTTCATGGGCCCCAGGGACTGCTCTGTGAGCTCACGCCACCCCGAGCAGGAGCCCTGGCAAGCCCACGTGCCAGCTCCACGTTCTTGGGTGCCCGGGGAATGGAGCACCTGTCACCGGGAGGATGTCCTCAGGGTCATCATCTCCCTTTTGATCCCC